>NC_091216.1:31997671-32017671 GCF_040958095.1 Procambarus clarkii | reverse complement strand
TATTCGCTAGACGCAACTAGATCAAAAAAATATGACCATGTCCTCTTAAAGGGGGGGGGGATGGGAGGGGGGGGGGGTTGTTTTGAAAAGGAATACAGTTCTATGTTTTCTGCATCTCGTCAGGAAGAAATATCATGAAATATATTATTGTGTTTGATAACGAGCTGTCATTTTCTCTATTCTTATTCATCTCTCTCTCTCTCTCTCTCTCTCTCTCTCTCTCTCTCTCTCTCTCTGAAAAGATACTTCTTTTCATCTCATTAAAGATAAAATAGCTTTGAGCATTGTATATATTACATTAATACACACAGAGAGTGTGACTTATGTATTCAGAAGGTGTGTATATGAGTATACACTTGCCAGTTACCTGTGTGAAGTGTTTCAAAAGAGACGTCGATTATGTAATCTTTCTTTTATCATTATTATAGATAATAACAGATTAATTGAAACAGGAATTACCTTAAGTACTTTCGTATTTAATAATACATCTTCCGAAGGGTAATAATACCCTTCTGAAGATGTAATTTTTAAATGCGAAAGTACTTAAGGAAATTCTTGTTTCAATTCTCCTTTCGTGGTCTGACACTGTCACATTTTTCATCACGTGTTAATTTTCAAGATTTACACACAAAATAACAGATTAATAACTCACAGAAATTATAAGGAATTAATAAGAATTAAGTACGAAATCGTACACTAATCTTCCTTATCTCTTGGGCTGGACGGTAGAGCGACGGTCTCGCTTCATGCAGGTCGGAGTTCAATCCCCGACCGTCCAAAGGGTTTCCCCGACCGTCCAAAAAAAATTGGACAATAAGTCCAAGACGATAAGAAAAGGCAACAAATAAATAACAATACACATTGAAACAAATACAACAAATACAACAACAGCAGAAACAACAACAAGAATAACAAAATAAGAAGGGAGGAAACTATCAGGGGGAAAGTGCCAAGCCATTAGACTATATAACAGTTGGAATGGGTCAGGATAAGGATTTGGGATTAGACAGGGGGAAGGATTGGTACCCAACCCCCTTTGGACGGTCGGGGATTGAACTCCGACCTGCATGAAGCGAGACAGTCGCTCTAACGTCCAGCCCAAGAGATAAGGAAGATTAGTGTACGATTTCGTACTTAATTCCTATTAATCCTAAGACAAATTAACCAGCTCTGCCTTCAATAAGTCCAATAAATTCCTTGATTTACATACAACAGGTTGTATGTAAATGATAAATTCCTTGATTTACATACAATAGGTTGTATGTTAATGATAAATTCCTTGATTTACATACTCGAACGCAGAAAATAAATGTAATCTGATTTTGTCCTCTTTTCTTCAGAACATATTTTGATGTCACTGATATTTTCAGACAACTCAAGATGCATCATATTTGATATCTAATTTATTTTGTATTTTTACCTCTTAATTAAGTGTTCTTGATCAATTTTACTGCATGTCTGATTTATTTTATAATAATTTATATTCACTCAGAAATGTGTTTAATGTGAATATATAAGAATTAAGTGGATTTTCACGTAATTTATATATTATTTTGATTCATGACCTGATTTGATTGACAATGTGACTTGTGGTTAGATTTTTGTTGTTTTTGTTATGCTGTTGTTTTTGTCATGTTGTTTTTGTCATGTTGTTGTTTTTGTCATGTTGTTGTTTTTGTCATGTTGTTTTTGTCATGTTGTTGTTTTTGTCATGTTGTTGTTTTTGTCATGTTGTTTTTGTCATGTTGTTTTTTTGTCATGTTGTTGTTTTTGTCATATTTGTTGTTGTTTTTGTCACGTTGTTTTTTTGTCATGTTGTTTTTGTCATGTTGTTGTTTTTGTCATATTTGTTGTTGTTTTTGTCATGTTGTTTTTTTGTCATGTTGTTGTTTTTGTCATGTTGTTGTTTTTGTCATGTTGTTTTTTTGTCATGTTGTTTTTTTGTCATGTTGTTGTTTTTGTCATGTTGTTTTTGTCAAGTTTGTTGTTGCTTTTTCATGTTGTTGTTGTGGTAGTTTTTGTCATGTAGATGCTGTTTTTGTTTTTATAATATTGTTGTTGCTTTTGTAAATTTGTTTTTGCTATTGTTTTTGTCATGTTGTTGTCGTTTTTGTAACGTTGTTTTTGCTGTTGCTATTGTTACAGTTATTGTTGTTGTTGTTATTGAAGTTTAGTTGTTATTTTTGCAAAAATAATTTTAGTTGTTCCAGTTTAGTTGTGATTTTTGCTAGAGTCGTAGTTCTTCTTCTCCCCCGAAGAGAGCTTGTGTTGCGTCCCCTCCCCCCCTCCCCCGTGTTGCGTCAGCACACGTGCTGTTGACGCAACACGTGTGTCAGCTGATGTGTCAGCTGTCAGCAGGTGTGTTGTGGACAATACAAACAAGTGCAGGGGAGACTTTCTGCTCGAGAGAGTTAAGAGAAAGCTGCCGTGACCAGAGGTGAGTCATTTTGTACCCGACACACGCATTTGAAACTTGGCATTGCCTTTTGGGGTAGATCTGTGTGGGTAGTGGGTTGGGGGGGGGGGTAGCCCTGTGTGGGTAGTGGGTAGGGGTGGGGGGGGGTTTAGCCCTGTGTGGGTAGTGGTGACCCACAAAGACCACCCAATCATTGATAACACGGTCCATCAAGCCATTAATAAGATAACATGGAATTAACCATTGATAAACACACACACATACACACACACACACACACACAGTGTGTATGGAGTATGGAGTATGCGGCCCCTGCATGGAGCCCGTACCTTGTCAAGCACAAGACGAAGCTGGAAAAAGTTCAAAGATATGCCACTAGGCTAGTCCCAGAACTAAGAGGCATGAGTTACGAGGACAGGCTGCATGAAATACACCTCACGACACCGGAAGACAGAAGATTAAGGGGAGATATGATCACTACCTACAAAATTCTCAGAGGAATTGACAGGGTAGATAAGGATAAACTGTTTAACACGGGTTGTACGCGAACAAGGGGACACAGGTGAACACTGAGTACCCAAATGAGTCACAGATACATCAGAAAGAACTTTTTCAGTGTCAGAGTAGTTAACAGGTGGAATGCATTAGGCAGTGATGTGGTGGAGGCTGACTCCATACACAGTTTCAAATGTAGATATGATAGAGCCCAATAGACTCAGGAATCTGTACATCAGTTGATTGACGGTTGAGAGGCGGGACTAAAGAGCCAGAGCTCAACCAGCAAGCACAACCAGGTGAGTATACATTAGGCTACATCAGGCTAGTATACTAGCCTGATGTATACTCGGTTCTCATCTGGAAGGTGAGAAGCTCCAAGAGATTCACTACCTTAAACCTCTGCATTTACTTGTAAATTTAAAAAAAAAATGTTCCAAGCGTTGAAAGCGGGTACTTAGATCCCTGGAACTTGCAACAGGTAGGATTTAGGTCATGAAAAATGGCCTTGACTGTGAAATATGTCAGATAAAGTTCCAGCTAACAAAGGGAAGAACCGATTAGTGACCGGTAGGTATAGACTACAATCACTGCTGTCAATCACTGGTCAATTTGTCCAGGTATAATTCACACCATGAAAGCTCTTTTTTCTTAATTTTTACCTCCATTTGCTACCGTGCGAATGGCAATATGGTTACATTAAATGTCATTGTGGCAGCTGGCCTTTTACTGAACCATTCTACTATATGTAATCAATCATTGAACGAATTTATCAATAATGTGCTCCTAATCCTTTCTCGACAGCAGCGGTTGCAAAACTCATTATGAAGAATACATTTGCTCACATCTGTGTATACAGCAAATCTCCAGAAAGGTTGAGAGAACCTTGAACATCGATTTATTCCCAATCTCGGCTCGAACCCGGACTCGATATTTGAGCAGCCATTCTGTTAAGTTCAAAGACTATGTTTCCAAGGGTTCATAACTTTCCACAACTTTATGTAACACCAAAACTCACGGATTATAACTCATTGACCACCCTGTAGTTTCACCCTGACTTGTGGACATTATCCAATCGACCAAAACAAGTTCCTATTTTTCCAAAGATTAGTTTCCAAAAATATCGTGAGAAAATATTGGTTTCGAAAAAGATTCTTGATTCATGGAACAACTAACTTAGTTTCACAACAAACTTGGGATCGGTTGAGTGTTTCAAGCGTAGGGTAAACATATATATATATATATATATATATATATATATATATATATATATATATATATATATATATATATATATATATATATATATATATATATATATATATATATAAATATATATATATATATATATATATATATATATATATATATATAAATATATATATATATAAATATATATATATATATATATATATATATATATATATATATATATATATATATATATATATATATATATATATATATATATATATATATATAATTACCTCTCATGGGCCAACTGGGCATTATTTTGGCTCTGATGTTAAATTAATTCATCCTTCGCATTTTAAACATGCTAACAGAGCTAATAAAATCTAACAAATTTAACTCAAGAAATGAAATCTGTGGCCTAACAGATATATTCAACTCTACCTCTTGCTGAACATAAATGAATTTTCGCATTAGAAAAAAACATTTTAGCATTAGAAAAAAAAAAAATATTGAAATAGAGAAAGAGAGAATATGAGGAAGAAGAAAATATATATATTCATTACTAAGCACGAATATTTTTGCACTGTGAATGGTGAATATATTCCATATTTTCTCCCTTTTCTTAAGTTCTCTCTCTGCGTGTTTGGGGGGGATAAAATCCCCCCCCCTACCCCCCCCCCCCCTTCCCCTCGGTGTATGCTATTGTTTGTGGAGGTGATCCTTCATGTATCGGTTTCAATTCGATCTTGTTTGAGTCTGATGCCATTTAGTCAGAGTCTTGTTCGTCTTGGATAACCCTTCTCACCTTGATGGAATCAGGATTGCTTTCTATGTTCGTTTTTATAGAGTGTGAATTGAGGGGATTTTCATTTGGATATAATTGTGAAGTGGCTTTATGAAAACAAGTATTTTAAGTGTTTTTTTTTAAATTGAAGAAGTAAAATTTAAAAAACAAATAGCAGTTATTCTTGCAACTTGTAAGGAAAATACAGATTTTTATTTGATTGACAAGTTATCTCAATTTAATGTTTTTTTTTTAATTATTATTATGAAATATTTTTAAATGATAAACCATGTATCAAAAGATTTATTAAATTATTTAACCTCAGTTTGTGAGCTATAAGTATTGATAAAAAAAAACAGTATATCGGAATTTGTTATCGAGGATTTTTTTTTTTTTTGGGGGGGGGGGGGGAAGCCCATTATGAAGACTTTTCTTACGTGTGTGTTTTATGTTTCCTTGTGTAAATGAAGTAAAGCACTTTCTTACCTTCCTCTTAAAAAAGACAGATGCAACGTCCTGGAGAAAGTGACGGAATGCCTTGGAGAAATCCACGCTTTGCCCAGATCAGATTCAGCTCTCTTCCCAACCTGTAGGAAAACAAAAAGGTGTTTTGGTAAATATATATATATATATATATATATATATATATATATATATATATATATATATATATATATATATATATATATATATATATATATCTGACTGTCTCAAGGCTATCTTGAAACAATCAGACGAACGTAACATTTAGCTGTTGTGTCTACAAAAATATTGTCCATTCCATGTGTTTGTGTGCGTGTTTATGTGTGTGTGTGTGTGTGTGTGTGTGTTTGTGTGTATGTGTGTGTGTGTGTGTGTGCGTAAGCTAACACATGTAGGTTTTATATCAAAGCTTCCCTTCAAGCAATCCCACATAGGTAACCTAACATATCCTTATCTAACCAAGCCTAGACTATCCTATCTTTACCTAATCAAACCTAACCTAATTTATCCGAACCTAGCTTAGCCTAACGAAACGAAACCTAACCAAACCTAATCTAACCAAATACAACCCAATCCAACCAAATTCATCAAACATAAACAACCCTGACCATAACCGAGCCTACCTAGCCTAACCAAACCTAACCTAACCTAACCTACCTAGCCTAACCTAACCAAAATGGTGCAATGAGCCGAATAATTATATAAATTAAGTTACTGGTGAACGCAAAATGTTGTATTAAGTCATCATGCTACTTTTATTAATCATTTAATGAGAAAATGTGAATAATATCTATCAACATCATTTTGCAGTATCTGCAACATCATTAAACATCAGTGACGTCACTCTTCTCGTTGCACAAACACAAATATATATATATATATATATATATATATATATATATATATATATATATATATATATATATATATATATATATATATATATATATATATATATATATATATATATATATATTTGCAACCAAAGAAGTAGACTCAACTAATAATTATTGCAAGACTGGACATCTGCAAGAGGTTAGGTAATTCCTCCGATCCACTTGTGCTAAAGATAGAACCATTACACGTCGTGTCAACATCACCTTCCTGTCGCTCCCACAGAAGAGGGGCCCCTAATGTCTACCAAGCTGTATGTTTAAAACAAATACATTTCGATTTTTTGGGGGGTGTAAATATATCAACTTTTGTTTAACATACGTGTGTAGTGGCTCTTGCAAAACACATTATCGCACGTAAATGGTGGGAAAGGAGTTAAAAAATGTGTTCCTGTGTAAACTGTAGGTAATATACAAGACAAACATTGCCCTTGGGTTTAACCAATAGTGTAAGTACGCCGAGCTTAAGAGGAAAGAGTGCACTGAAAAAGAGCAGGGGGTACAGAGTACACAAAAGAGCAGGGTGAGGTGTTAAAGAGCCAGATACAAAGATTCTAGTGAGAGGCGGTGAATTTTGAGGGAATTAATGGAACACATAGCTATTAAAACCAGGACTCAGGCCTACGGACTCATCCCTACTGGACTCAGCCCTATTGGACTCATCCCAGCTATTAAAACAAGGACTCACCCCTACTGGACTCAGCCCTATTGGACTCATCCCAGCTATTAAAACAAGGACTCACCCCTACTGGACTCAGCCCTATTGGACTCATCCCAGCTATTAAAACAAGGACTCACCCCTACGGCACCACAGCCCTATTGGACTCATCCCAGCTATTAAAACAAGGACTCACCCCTACTGGACTCAGCCCTATTGGACTCATCCCAGCTATTAAAACAAGGACTCACCCCTACTGGACTCAGCCCTATTGGACTCATCCCAGCTATTAAAACAAGGACTCACCCCTACTGGACTCAGCCCTATTGGACTCATCCCAGCTATTAAAACAAGGACTCACCCCTACTGGACTCAGCCCTATTGGACTCATCCCAGCTATTAAAACAAGGACTCACCCCTACTGGACTCAGCCCTATTGGACTCATCCCAGCTATTAAAACAAGGACTCACCCCTACTGGACTCAGCCCTATTGGACTCATCCCAGCTATTAAAACAAGGACTCACCCCTACGGCACCACAGCTACGTTTGACCCAAAGTGACGGAAAAAAACCCAGTGATGGTTGTGACTTAACAAATATAAAGTAGTTATTAGGAAAAAATGCTAAACCAGTATGAGATTATAGTAATTGAAAGGGATATGAAGGATAGTACTGGAACTGGGAAATGAGGGAGGATAGTTGTTGACATATGAGGGCAGGATAGGTGCTGATATATGAGGTGATTGATTGATGAAGATTAAGCCACCGAAGAGGTGGCATGGGTATGAATAGCCCATTATGAGGACAAAATTGGTGCTGGGATGAAAAGATATTAACCTAGACGGCTCTTGCAAAAAAGACCTAGACGCAAAAAGACCTCTTGCAAAAAAGAAACCTAGACGGTTTCATGGAAGAATTGCACCATTCTTCACAATAAAGAATGGTGCACTTATTAAACTTATAAGGATGAAGGGGGCCTGTCATATCAGATAGTGTTGGAGTTTAGCAGAATTATTTGCCATGAACTGGGATCGCATGTTAATGATTGAAAAAAAAATATATAAAGACTATAGGATCATAAAATGTTTCGCTTCGGGAATTACGAATGGCTTAATAAGTCTTGTTCAGGCTATTACCGAAAATATATATGCTACTGGAAATAAACTAGTTCTAATGACAACCCAAAGTAGTTGAGCCACACGTCACAGGAGAAGAGGAAGGGGGAGACATGATCACGATATACACAATACAGGTGGACTCGACAAAATAAATAGATATGGGCTGTATTGTTTAAAGGACCAGATCGGTGTTATGTTAGGTTAGATTCAAATATAAATTAAATTGTTTGATTTGTTAGGGATGATCATTGCAAGGGTTCTAGAGAATTTTAAATTACTTGATGACACCCCACAATTTTTATCTAGAATGCAATGACTCATTAATCGCTGCAAAGGTCAATAAGCAATGTATTTATTTCTCCTTTATTCTAGTTTTTATTGACACACTCAAATGATTTAAGTGCTTCGAATAATGTACTCGTAGCTTTCTCAGTCTGGTTAAGCATCAATGGGTCTGGTAAGTAGTTAGAACAGTGACCACAATGGGAATAACCTAATTTTCCTTGGGTTGAAGAATCAAGCAAATTAAAGGCTTCATATTTCCGACAGGGTTGACTGTGTCTAATGAGTTAATGGTGTTTGATGAGTTAATGGTGTCTAATGAGTTAATTGTGAATGATGAGTTATATGCCCTGTGATGTCTACCAAGTTATCAAATTCCAATATCTGTTGCTCGCGTTGGTTAGGCTCCAGCTCATGGACTCCAAACTCCAGCTCAAGGACTCTCTTAAGACCTTTTTAACGTTTTCTCTGCAACTGTTAGTGTCTTTCTCGGCCCTAATTTATTATCTTCCATCTACACTAAGTATCAGCACAAATATATACCTTTTTCTGACTTTCCTATTCCACATCTGTTTCTAACTCCAATTACACACCTGTTTCCTCACTCCACACCTGTTTCTAGCACATTTACACTACTGTTTCTGCTTCCCAACTCCACAGTTTTGTTAGTTTGGTAATAAATCTGTTATTATCAATTTATCTAAACGGATCAATTCTTTATAATAACGGATATAATTATGTTACGCTGTTAAGTTAACACAGAAGATAATTTCTTTATTTCATTTATTCTTTATCTTGTGATTTTTCTCCCGTGACAGACAGCAAGTAACATAGAGAGAGGGAGAGAGAGAGAGAGAGAGAGAGAGAGAGAGAGAGAGAGAGAGAGAGAGAGAGAGACAGAGAGAGAAGCAGGGACAGACAGGCAAACACAGAAGACAGAGCCAACAATGAGAGACAGTGACAAAGATATACAAATTCTGAAACACAGATCGACCAGGTTTCTCCCAAGTACCCCCAGAAGGAACGGACATTGCGGGATGGAGGGAGGGGCTGCTGGGGGCTACAAGAAGGAGAAACACGCACCTGGAAGGTACGAGAGTGAAAGTCACACTAGGTGCATCACAAGTCATAAATCCCATCATGGGAATGCAAGAGGTGCGCCCAAGCTTTCTGATCCTCCCACTCCCTCCTAATCCCTCTTGAAGGGGATTAAGGCCCATAAACAAAGATTAAAATACTTATTTCTTACATTCATGTAGAAGAAATATCTATATATATATATATATATATATATATATATATATATATATGCTTAAGTCTTCAGTGCTTTAAATCGTATTGGCTTTTGGAGCAGTGTGGTACTTTTGAGTAATGATAAAGTCATTATATGATAAAGTGAGTCTATTATATCTCCATTTGAAACTGTGTATGGAGTCAGCCTCCACCACATCACTGCCTAATGCATTCCATCTGTTAACTACTCTGACACTGTAATAGTTCTTTCAAACGTCCCTGTGGCTCATTTGGGTACTCAGTTTCCACCTGTGTCCCCTTGTTCGCGTACAGCCAGTGTTCAACAGTTTATCCTTATCTACCTGTCAATTTCTCTGAAAATTTGTATGTAGTGATCATGTCTCCACTTACTGTTTCCGTGTCTGATGAGTTAATGGTGTCTGATGAATTAATGGTGTCTGATGAGTTAAAATTGTTTGGTGAGTTAATGGTGTTTGGTGAGTTAATGGTGTCTGGTGAGTTAATGGTGTTTGGTGAGTTAATGGTGCTTCTCATCGTTCTGTATCCCTATTTGTTTTGTTTTTTTTATATTTCAAGTAGTTTCATCTTCCTTTTATAACATTATCAATATTTATTATTATTATTTTTATTATTAGTTGTAATAGTGGTTGTTGTTGTTGTGAGTACTATATAAGAGCAAAAAAAAATAAATAGTTGTAGTATAATTAATAGTGGTAGCTGCTGTAGGTCTAGTAGTAGTAGTAATAGTGGTAGCTGCTGTAGGTCTAGTAGTAGTAGTAATAGTGGTAGCTGCTGTAGGTCTAGTAGTAGTAGTAATAGTGGTAGCTGCTGTAGGTCTAGTAGTAGTAGTAATAGTGGTAGCTGCTGTAGGTCTAGTAGTAGTAGTAATAGTGGTAGCTGCTGTAGGTCAAGTAGTAGTAGTAATAGTGGTAGCTGCTGTAGGTCTAGTAGTAGTAGTAATAGAGGTAGCTGCTGTAGGTCTAGTAGTAGTAGTAATAGTGGTAGCTGCTGTTGGTCTAGTAGTAGTAGTAATAGTGGTAGCTGCTGTAGGTCTAGTAGTATAATTAATAGTGGAAGCTGCTGTAGGTCTAGTAGTAGTAGTAATAGTGGTAGCTGCTGTAGGTCTAGTAGTATAATTAATAGTGGTAGCTGCTGTAGGTCTAGTAGTAGTAGTAATAGTGGTAGCTGCTGTAGGTCTAGTAGTATAATTAATAGTGGTAGCTGCTGTAGGTCTAGTAGTATAATTAATAGTGGTAGCTGCTGTAGGTCTAGTAGTATAATTAATAGTGGTAGCTGCTGTAGGTCTAGTAGTAGTAGTAATAGTGGTAGCTGCTGTAGGTCTAGTAGTATAATTAATAGTGGTAGCTGCTGTAGGTCTAGTAGTATAATTAATAGTGGTAGCTGCTGTAGGTCTAGTAGTATAATTAATAGTGGTAGCTGCTGTAGGTCTAGTAGTAGTAGTAATAGTGGTAGCTGCTGTAGGTCTAGTAGTATAATTAATAGTGGTAGCTGCTGTAGGTCTAGTAGTAGTAGTAATAGTGGTAGCTGCTGTAGGTCTAGTAGTATAATTAATAGTGGTAGCTGCTGTAGGTCTAGTAGTATAATTAATAGTGGTACCTGCTGTAGGTCTAGTAGTATAATTAATAGTGGTAGCTGCTGTAGGTCTAGTAGTATAATTAATAGTGGTAGCTGCTGTAGGTCTAGTAGTATAATTAATAGTGGTAGCTGCTGTAGGTCTAGTAGTAGTAGTAATAGTGGTAGCTGCTGTAGGTCTAGTAGTATAATTAATAGTGGTAGCTGCTGTAGGTCTAGTAGTAGTAGTAATAGTGGTAGCTGCTGTAGGTCTAGTAGTATAATTAATAGTGGTAGCTGCTGTAGGTCTAGTAGTATAATTAATAGTGGTAGCTGCTGTAGGTCTAGTAGTATAATTAATAGTGGTAGCTGCTGTAGGTCTAGTAGTAGTAGTAATAGTGGTAGCTGCTGTAGGTCTAGTAGTATAATTAATAGTGGTAGCTGCTGTAGGTCTAGTAGTAGTAGTAGTGGTAGCAGTGGTAGTGGTGGTATTAGTAGAAACATAAAAATACTATTGGAAAAGACGAAAAAAAAAAAAAATTTCAAGTAATTTCCACAAATGGTGCTTAAATTAAGTTGTAAATCTTTCGTCAATGGATACTAATAATCTTAAGTGTCACGATAAAACAACAGCTAGTATGAAGAAAAACAAAACAACCCCTGAACCCCCTAAAACCACAATTACAACCCACAATTATTCAAGAATCAACAAACATCAACTGTCTTGAATACAGTTATTTTAACCTCTGGATCACTACTTACTCGGCATTGACATTCTATGAATTTCTGAATCTCCTCCAAAAATTTTCTAGACATCCTCTCAATTATGTCTTCTACGGTGGTCGATAAGGCTAAAGGGCTTATAAAGGCCTGGGAGGCTTATAAAGGCCTGGGAGGCTTATAAAGGCCTGGGAGGCTTATAAAGGCCTGGGAGGCTTATAAAGGCCTGGGAGGCTTATAAAGGCCTGGGAGGCCTATAAAAGCCTGGGAGGCTTATAAAGGCCTGGAAGGCTTATAAAGTCCTGAAAAGCCTATAAAAACCAGGGGGGGGGGTCCACTAAACGCCTGAAAGCTGTTAGGGGTAATTTATGGTGGAATTTAACCAGTCTCCAGCCAGAAAGAATGTCGTAATCCAGAATATATGATGAAAGCACAAGCTGGTACTTGTGATTAGAAGGTCGGTTGTGTTGTTAATGCCTCTAACGACCTCTGGAAGGGTTATTAAGGCCGCCACAAGCGCCTATTGACCCGCCAGCAACGAATGCCTAAGTTCTCGATATAGTTAAGTACTTAAGTAAAAACTCAGTATATATACTGGGAAGCGGGGGTGTATATATATATATATATATATATATATATATATATATATATATATATATATATATATATATATATATATATATATATATATATATGCAATAGACGATCACAAAACACTGATCATTTTATGTGGAAAATCCACAGAGAAATATGAAATGAGGTGAACGTTTCGGCTTTGTTAAAGCCTTTGTCAACACCAGACTGACCCACTGAAAATCAGACTGACTGATTTTTCGCATATATATATATACACTTCTCAGTGTATATATATGACTCTCTATTCACGTTTTATAGTTAGGTATAAACGTATGTGCATTGGGAAATGACCAAACGATTTAATCTATTATTTCCACCTGGCTTTAAAAATTCTAGAATAATATTTTTAATTTATTTTGACCTTTAACTAAAAAAAAAAAGAGTTAACACAGTTGTATTAGTTTTTGTGTCCATTTTTGGATAGTTAAACTTGAATCTTATACACCTATTTCAAAACACATAAAAAAAATAACGCTAGAGAAATAACAAACTAAATAACAAAAAATACAAATATTTAGTGGTTACCCAACAAGTCAGCTGAGGCGCAAGTCAACAGAAAACGGGATGTGGGTCACGGGTTGCCAGCTGTACGGTCCAGGGGGGGGAGGAGACGCCCACTATTCAACACTAGCTAACCAAACGCACTTCACCGACCGAGGGCTCGAGCCTTACTGAAACCAGCGAGAAAGGAGAGAGAGAGATGTGTGTGTGTGTGTGTGTGTGTGTGTGTGTGTGTGTGTGTGTGTGTGTGTGTGAGTGTGTAGGCGGGTGAGGGTGTGTGTGTGTGTGGAGGAGAACGAACGATCACCTGCCCTGTTGAGGTCACCCGCCCCTCCTCCTTTCTAATGTTTACATAAGTTAATGAACAATCGAATTGCCTGGCCTAACTACAGCTATAAACTTATCGATCTAAATCACTGACATCCTTATATAAATCAACTACATTAAAGAATCATAAGATTTATTTACATGTAACTATTGAAAATTACATAAATGCCGTTAATTAACACATAGGTTAAAGTAGTTAATGTTTAGCTGTACGTAGAGCCTGCTTGACCAGCGCTGGGGGTGGGGGGTGGGGGGGGGGGGGGGTGGGGGGGGGAGTGGGGAAGGGAGGAGGGAGTGGGGGTAGGGGGGGTGGGGAGCAGGTTGTGGGAGGGAGGAAGAGAAATCACCTTGCACATCCTGCACGGTGTAATCTATGCTCATTGCTTCTCATTGCATTCATATATTCCTAGAGCCTTTTGTATTAAATTGATGCGGATTAGTTGCACAATCTCATGTTCTCTCTCTCAATCTCTCTCACTCTTTCTCTCTCTCTCTCTCTCTCTCTCTCTCTCTCTCTCTCTCTCTCTCTCTCTCTCTCTCTCTCTCTCTCTCTCTCTCTCTCTCTCTCTCTCTCTCTCTCTCCAATCATATAAAATATAATATATTCAGAAAATAGTTAAAAGCACAACTCCTAACCAAAGCATAGACCTAATCATATACTATAAAATAATGAAGACTACCGTCCTCCTTATCAAGAACAGGCCGGAAGCCGACGGAGAACCCTCTACAGCAGTCAAGCGTTGTGTACATGTACACTTGCCCCCACAAAGGATGTTGCCTTCAATCTAAGTACATAGGTATGACGTCGACCAAGCTGACGAGGCGTTTGACCTGTCATCTTCAATCAGGTGCCCCTAGGAATCATACGAGACAAGCCCATGACATCACCTTAACAAGAGAAATGTTGAAAACAAATCTTGCATAACAGGCAAAACTTCAGGATGTAAGAAGATTACGAATTCTTGAAGCCATTCATGTAAAATCCGAACAACCCGCCATAACTACCCAAATTACGGAACTATCAATAAGAACAAGACCGGAACGCGAAGAGGCGAACATAGAAGACACTGCTCAACATGCTATGATTATGATTAATCAACACCTGATTAATCTTTGTATATGCTTCCTCTCTTTTCTCAGCTTTAATCGTCCCCATTTATGCCCCACATTCGGTTCCCATTTAAGCCCTATTTACCCCATTTTTATAACGTACTCCTCACCTATTTGCATTTTATACCTGACCTAACTAATGGAATAAATCCAATTCACCCATAAGAGGCCCATAGCACGGGAGACATCTCCCGTCACGCAGGGTGCAGTCGCACCTCCACAGATCTCCAGTATCAGTTCTTGATACTGGTAATGGCTCAAAAGGGCCCACCATTTACGGGCTATTCATGCCCGTGCGACCTTTAGGGTGGCTTAATCTTCATCAATCAACAGGCCCATCACTTGAGAATAAACCATATAGGCTCGAGACGTTGTGTAAATTTATAATTAGTGTTCATACACTACCTCTACAGTGAAGAAACTTTGGATATCTGGATATGATTTCTGGCCGTACTTCATTTTGAATAAAGTTACAAATGTTTTGAATGAAGTTATGAATGAAGAATGAATGTACTTCATTTTGAATGAAATACAGGAATATGTAAGATACGTAACGAAGCTATAAACACTGACAGCAACAGCAAATCATCAACTTTTCGCATAAGTCTAACAGGCCCAAGAATGATGATCAAATTACATCAGAAAGTGGAGAATCGACGACGTTTCGATCCCGTGTTTTTTTTTGTTTTTTTTTTGAGATATATAGCAAGCATAAGAAATATTGCCGGAACAACCGTGGACATTTTCAAGAGGAAACTAGATTTATTCCTCCAAGGAGTGCCGGACCAACCGGGCTGTGGTGGGTATGTGGGCCTGCGGGTCGCTCCAAGCAACAGCCTGGTGGACCAAACTCTCACAAGTCGAGCCTGGCCTCGGGCTGGGCTTGGGGAGTAGAAGAACTCCCAGAACCCCATCAACCAGGTATCAACCAGGTATATATACAAGAGTTGTTACATTCTTGTACAGCCACTATAGTACGCGTAGCGTTTCGGGCAGGTCCCTGGAATACGATCCCCTGCCGCGAAGAATCGTTTTTTCATCCAAGTACACATTTTACTGTTGCGTTAAACAGAGGCTACAGTTAAGGAATTGCGCCCAGTAAATCCTCCCCGGCCAGGATACGAACCCATGACATAGCGCTCGCGGAACGCCAGGCGAGTGTCTTACCACTATACCAGGGAGACTGTTGATGTTTCCTCTATGGAGGTATGTTTCCTCCCTTCCTTCACACGACTTGACAATGGTCCAGGAAGGACCGAAACGTCCCTCGACGTTTCTCTACTTTCTGATGCGTGGGCGACGAGTCACAATAACGTGGCTAAAGTAAGTTGACCAGACCACACATTAGAAGGTGAAGGGACGACGACGTTTCGGTCCGTCCTGGACCATTCCACAATCGACTTGAGAATGGTCCAGGACGGACTGAAACGTCGTATCGTCCCTTCGCCTTCTAGTGTGTGGTCTGGTCAATTCTGATACGTGGCTTGGTCAATACATCTTCAGCCACGTTATTGTGACTCATCTGGCCTGTAGACCCAAGAATGTAGATATTCTACCGATATCTACCCAACGTAGATATCGTCCGCTCTCAAAAACCACGATATAACCTGCATCAATATATCCATACGGAGATGCCTCGGAGAGGCTGCAGGATCCAGAAAGTTCAGTAGAACTTCGGTTTCAACTCCTTTTTGACCATGTCGTAGCTCAGTCGATTAAGGCAGCATCTGGGATACTCTCGGACGCAGGTTCGAATCCTTGCCACAGCCCTTGTGGATTTCTTCCATACGGAGATGCTACCAGTTTATTTTTCAACTGGCTGTGAGTGCATGATTTAGTGGCGTTCCCGCATACTCCAGCACACTAAGATTGAGAATTGCGTCAGAATAAATATTGAAATAATTCTACATTAGTCACATTACAAATATAAATCAGATCATTGACAGGGACGGGAACTATCAGGAGAAAGTTACCAAGCCATTAGGACTATTTAGCCCTTTGGAAGGGATCAGGATAAGGATTTGGGACGGAACGGAGAGAGGGGAGGTGGGGAAGGAATGGTGCCCAACCAGTTGGTGGACGGTCGGAGGATTGAACGCCGATCTGCATGAAGCGAGACCGTCGCTCTCTACCATCCAGCCCAAAGACAGGCAATGAAATTCCTAATAACGCCCAGTTGGTGAACGGTCGGGGGATTGAACGCCGATCTGCATGAAGCGAGACCGTCGCTCTACCGTCCAGCCCAAAGACAGGCAATGAAATTCCTAATAACGCAGCACACCGATAGTTTATATCCTCGTTAGCCCCGAGTAAACTCTGATAACGAGAGGTATTGAATAACCAGCTAATGAACAGCTCATTAGCTCATCAATTCGCGCAATTAGGAGTCCCTCATTAACGAACACTAGTCACATAGTGAAAGGTTTCGTTAATCTAGAGATTCGTAGAGAAGGGTCTCGTTAACTGTTAACAGTTACACAACGAAGATCTTCGTTATCCCACAGGTTGACATTGTTCTCACTCTCCCATAGTTTTTATAGATTCACATTGAAGACCTTTTTAAAAATGCACCAAATGCTTTGAACTTGAACATATGTTTCATATATGATCATAAGCAACAAAAGTGGCTTTTTATATATAAATGTTATAACAAAAAGCCATATTAACACGACACTTTCAATGTCCACACAATTTTTATCATTTCATTAACCTAAAAATCTTATCAATAAAATTGTTTTGCCTGTTTAACAAAAAATTGCTCTTTCTCATAAAATACTTTTCATCATAATCATTATAAATCATCATTATTCTCATTATTGTTAAATGTAACGGAACTTGAATGAACAGTATTGAACAGTTCAGTTCATAAACCTTTTGAACATGTAAAAAAGAGTAAGAAAACCGGTTGAGTTTTGCATCAACATGCATGTCAATTCATCATGCAGAGAACAACCAATTTTATAAACATGTGTGAGGCTGAGATGATGATGATGAGTTCCTTAGGTGTGTGTGTATGTGTCCTTAGGTGCACCTGGGGAGGTCAGATGTATCTTTCTCACGGTCCAAGTCACTTTTGTGTGTGTGTGTGTATGTGTGTGTGTGTGTGTGTGTGTGTGTGTGTGTGTGTGTGTGTGTGTGTGTGTGTGTGTGTGTGTGTGTGTGTGTGTGTGTGTGTGAGTATGTGTGTGTGTGTGTGTGTGTGTGTGTGTGTGTGTGTGTGTGTGTGTGTGTGTGTGTGTGTGTGTGTGTGTGTGTGTGTGTGTGTGTGTGTGTGTGTACTCATCTAGTTGTGCTTGCGGGGGTTGAGCTCTTTGGGCTCTTTGGTTCCGCCTCTCAACTGTCAATCAACTGGTGTACAGATTCCTGAACCTACTGGGCTCTATCATACCTACACTCGAAACTCTGTGTGTGTGTGTGTGCGTGTGTGTGTGTGTGTGTGTGCGTGCGTGTGTGTGTGTGTGTGTGTGTGTGTGATTTTATCACCACCGTAGCTACATCTTAAGTGTGAATTAAGCTCAAGCGAAAAGACAGTTAGCACAACCGGACCACATTTCCCATGAGAAATTAAAACGACGACAAGCCACTCCCCACCATCGAAAAATCTCTCACGAAACCAAAAGGAACAAGATCAAGCTCGCTTGCCTGTAGAGGGGCAAGCGAGCTTGCCTGTAGAGGGGGGCAAGCACAGGCCACCATAGCAAGCAGTAAAAACACGCTTTAATGAATAGCAAAGCCAACATGACGGTTAAAATAGGGCAAGAGAAAATATGCTGCCACATTACCGTAGCAAGCATTGAGGGAGGGATAGGCAAGTGGGTACGTAAGGGAGAGGGAAAAAGCAAGAAGGTAGAAGGTATAGGGAAGGAAGAGAAGCATTCAAGCAATGAGAGACGGAGAGGAGACTGAGGATAATCGGACAAATAAAGCAGATGGAGTATGACCGAGGCAAGCAAAAAGAAGTCGGGGCGCCGGAAGGTTGGTCGAGGTCCAAGCAGAATGGTGAGAGGCAAAAGGCCGGCCAGAAAGAAGCAAAGGGGGGGGGGGGAGGAGGGAGAGGGGGGTGTTTCAGGCAATGCACTGAGCGGCCCCAGGCAAAAGCAAAGGGACTTCAGGTGGATGCAAGGGACTTCAGGTGGACGCAAGGGACTTCAGGTGGACGTAAGGGACTCTAGTTGGACGCAAGGGATTTCAGGTGGATGCAAGGGACTTCAGGTGGACGTAAGGGACTTCAGGTGGACGCAAGGGACTCCAGGTGGACGCAAGGGACTTTAGGTGGACGCAAGGGACTTCAGGTGGACGCAAGGGACTTCAGGTGGATGAAAGGGACTTTAGGTGGACGCAAGGGACTTTAGGTGGACGCAAGGGACTTTAGGTGGACGCAAGGGACTTCAGGTGGACGCAAGGGACTTCAGGTGGACGTAAGGGACTCTAGTTGGACGCAAGGGACTTTAGGTGGACGCAAGGGACTTCAGGTGGACGTAAGGGACTCTAGTTGGACGCAAGGGACTTCAGGTGGATGCAAGGGACTCCAGGTGGACGTAAGGGACTTCAGATGGACGCTAAGGGACTTCAGGTGGACGCAACGGACTCCAGGTGGACGCTAAGGGACTTCAGGTGGACGCTAAGGGACTTCAGGTTGACGCTAAGGGACTTCAGGTGGACGCTAAGGGACTTCAGGTGGACGCATGGGACTTCAGGTGGACGCAAGGGACTTCAGGTGGACGCAAGGGACTTTAGGTGGACGCAAGGGACTTCAGGTGGACGCAAGGGACTTCAGGTGGACGCAAGGGACTTCAGGTGGACGCAAGGGACTTCAGGTGGACGCTAAGGGACTCAACATTAATTAGAAATTATAAGGAATTAAGAACAATTTATTTCAAGTTTTTTTTTTTTTTTAGTAAATGGTTTTGCCCAATCACTTGGGCTGGCCGGTAGAGAGACGATCTCGCTTCATACAGGCCGGCGTCCAATCCCCCTGACCGTCCACAAGTGATTGGGCACCATTCCTTCCCTACCGTCCCATCCCAAATCCTTATCCTGACCCCCTTCCCAGTGCTATATAGTCGTAATGGCTTGGTGCTTTCTCCTGATAGCTCTCTTGTAAGCCTTCCAAGTAACATATTTTATAAGAGTTTTGAGGAAATTCTTTGCTATTAATTTCTATCTATTACTAAATTGCCAACAATTTATAAATATCTTCTATATATAAAATTGTTCTTTATATAAACTTAGAAAATATAGGTTATGACCATACTTCGTGATAGTATTGATCCAACCAGGGATTAAATATCTTTTTGTATGGACAATACATCACACTAATGTGATTGTATTGTCCTCAAGGCAGCTATACTGAGGTCAATACATCACACTAATGTGATTGTATTGTCCTCAAGGCAGCTATACTGAGGTCAATACATCACACTAATGTGATTGTATTGTCCTCAAGGCTCCTATACTGAGGTCAATACATCACACTAATGTGATTGTATTGTCCTCAAGGCAAAAAAAGAAAGAAAAGAAAAGGCGACGTTACAAGACTTGTTAATGGTCCTTGAT
>NC_091216.1:31992671-31995171 GCF_040958095.1 Procambarus clarkii | reverse complement strand
CACTGACCCAGGCAATCATATGATTATTGGCATAATCATTAAGGCCTGGGAGAGGTTGTTTCGGTATGAGAATTGCCTGTACGACAGGCTGTTCTGTCCTTTGGCTTCAATTGTGAGCCTTAGACGGGTATATGGGACATGGGTAAAGTGAAAGGGTGCCATCGTGGCCACTGGTGGAGTGATGTAAGAGTCGCTCTTGCGTGTGAGAGGAGAGAGAGAGAGAGAGAGCAATGAATGAGGCTACGTGAGGAGCATGTGTGAATAGGATTGGCGAGACAGTGTGTGTGTGTGTGTGTGTGTGTGTGTGTGTGTGTGTGTGTGTGTGTGTGTGTGTGTGTGTGTGTGTGTGTGTGTGTGTGTGTGTGTGTGTGTGTTTACTAGTTGTGTTTTTGCGGGGGTTGAGCTTTGTTCTTTCGGCCCGCCTCTCAACTGTCAATCAACTGTTTACTAACTACTCTTTTTTTTTCCCCCCACACCACACACACACCCCCCAGGAAGCAGCCCGTGACAGCTGACTAACTCCCAGTACCTATTTACTGCTAGGTAACAGGGGCACTTAGGGTGAAAGAAACTTTGCCCATTTGTTTCTGCCTCGTGCGGGAATCGAACCCGCGCCACAGAATTACGAGTCCTGCGCGCTATCCACCAGGCTACGAGGCCCCACATGTGTGTGTGTGTGTGTGTGTGTGTGTGTGTGTGTGTGTCTGTGTGTGTGTGTGTGTGTGTGTGTGTGTGTGTGTGTGTGTGTGTGTGTGTGTGTGTGTGTGTGTGTGTGTGTGTGTGTGTGTGAGTGTGTGTGTGTGTGTGTGTGTGTCTGTGCAAATGCTAGTGAATATGTTAAGTGCGTATCTTCCTGTTTTCTATGTCTTCCAGTTTTCTATAAGCAAACAGTTAAGTTTCCTGTTTTCTGTCAGTCGAGCAGTAAGATTTTCTGTTTTCTATAAACTGAACAATTAATCTTCCTGTTCTCTATATCTTCACAATTCTGCCTCAAGATGACGTCACTGAGTACAGAATTTTAATATCAGGTGAGTACAAGTTGGGTGAGTTGAGTACACATAGAGAGCTTAGATGAGTGCAAGATTTTTGTACCATAATATGATTATAACTCAGATAATGTGAATACCTGGGGGTTACTATGCACATATAATCTCTCTTTCAATAGTGCTCTAATCCATAAATAACCCAGGCAATATATATATATATATATATATATATATATATATATATATATATATATATATATATATATATATATATATATATATATATATATATATATATATATATATATATATATATATACTCGTCCTCCTCTACGCCAGCAAGACCTAGACTGTCTACAGCTGAGACGACAAACACCTCAACCACTTTCACTTCAGCATCAGGTAGCAGTACTAAATACGGGACACGGAGATCCCGGAAGGGGCCGGCATTCCCAGCATCTACTCCCTCCTACAGAAATCTCACCAAACCTCAGCACTTAGGAGTTGGTTGCTCAGGATCGTCCAACTTGGCGAAGCAAAGTCATCGCAGGAGCCCCATGCGACGAAAAATAGACAGAGTGCGGACGCGCAGAGGAAACGTGTCGCGTGCAAAGTTAGGGCAACATATTCACCTCGACAGAAGCACCACATATCCACATATGTCTCATGTGTGGGGGTGAGCCTTCCTAGTCCGGATTGGTCTCATTAAGCATTTTCGAACACACAATCACTCATCTCCAACTTGATATCGTATTTATGGTCAGGACAAACATCATATACATATGTATTTACTATGTGTGGATATTGTCATATGAGTTTTCTCCTGGGAAAATTCTGCTTCTCTAATATTGTTAACTAATCACCGAGAGACTATTGACTGTATAGATTACAAAGATGTGTTCGTTTGTCTCGTTTTTCATCATTTTATTTAATACTGAATTTATGATCGGCACCTTTTCACTCGCTAATCGCTTCCACTTGGCACTTCAAATCAAACCACCAGAGTAAATATGTAACAGGATCACATGCGATCAAGTGGCTGAATAAATTGAGAAGGGAAATTGTGTATTTCTCTTGCTCTCTTTGTGTCTCTCTCTCCCCTGCTTTCTCTCACTTTCCTTTCTTCCTCTCACGCTTTCTCCCTCCCTTCCCCGCCTTCCTCTCTCTCTCTCTCTCTCTCTCTCTCTCTCTCTCTCTCTCTCTCTCTCTCTCTCTCTCTCTCTCTCTCTCTCTCTCTCTCTCTCTCTCTCTCTCTTTCCCTCTCTCTCTCTCTCTCTCTCTCTCTCTCTCTCTCTCTCTCTCTCTCTCTCTCTCTCTCTCTCTCTCTCTCTCTCTCTCTCTCTCTCTCTCTCTCTCCCTCTCTCTTTCCCTCTCTCTCTCTCCTCTCTTCCTCTCTCTCTCTTCTCCCTTTCATCCTTTTGGAGGGAGAGGGGCGACTGAAGAGAGAAAGAGGCTATTTATTAGAGGTTCAAGGTGCAGTATGATGAAAGTTCGAGGGGGAGTGGTTGACCACA
>NC_091216.1:31950171-31987671 GCF_040958095.1 Procambarus clarkii | reverse complement strand
GACGACGTTTCGTACCATCCCGGACCACTGTCAAATGACGACGTTTTGTACCGTCCCGGACCACTGTCAAGTGAAGACGTTTCTTACCATCCTGGAGCACTGTCAAGTGACGACGTTTCGTACCGCCCCGGACCACTGTCAAATGACGACGTTTTGTACCGCCCCGGACCACTGTCAAGTGAAGACGTTTCTTACCATCCTGGAGCACTGTCAAGTGACGACGTTTCGTACCGCCCCGGACCACTGTCAAATGACGACGTTTTGTACCGCCCCGGATCACTGTCAAGTGACGACGTTTCGTACCGCCCCGGACCACTGTCAAATGACGACGTTTCGTACCGCCCCGGACCCCTGTCAAATGACGACGTTTCGTACCGCCCCGGACCACTGTCAAATGACGACGTTTCGTACCGCCCCGGACCACTGTCAAATGACGACGTTTCGTACCGCCCCGGACCACTGTCAAATGACGACGTTTCGTACCGTCCCGGACCCTTATCAAGCCACTGCGCAGGTCAACAAATGTCGTTTTGAGAATTGTCAATTTTTATTTATTAGGCCATATTTTAAAGTTTTTATTAATGTTTTCATCACTCTTTGTACTTTGAAATGAAAATAGTTTAGTTTGGAAACATTTGGACATTAACTTCACCTGAAGATTTATCAAAACAACAAAAATATGTCCTTAACAATTGCATTTTGAAATTTTTGCCAATAACAGGTGCGCAGTGCAGGGGATAATGGTCCATGATCGACGTTATAATGGTCCAAAACAGATCGAAACATCGTCACATGATACTGGTGACAGGACGAAACCGAAACATCGCCACTTATTTTCAGAAATGTGCATTGAGTGTCAAAATTTTCAGCTCCCATTATTGTGACTTGGCTAATCGAGAATTCAACATATCAACAAATTTCACTTATCACTGTTAAGTATAAGTATTGCCAGAATAAGAAACTTGTCAGAGTGTTAAACTGATGCATAATTTTTAACTCAACTGCACAAATATAAGATCAATGATAGACTTTGAACGAAACAAGAAACTAAATTGAACGGAAAAAATACAACATTGCAACACATCCTTCACTGATAAGTATGTTTCATACAACAACTAATAAAAATAATAAGTTATAATTATATTAAAATACATTCATCTGAATCAAGATAATCGCAGTGATATCTCAATTAGGTCACGAAAGAGCAGACTTACGAACGCTCCAATGAAAACCCTGACATTCGTATCAATAGCAAGATATCAGGATTAGGATGAGGGACTGACTTTGATTAGAGTAAAGGAAGAATGAGTAGGCGAGATATCAGGAAATATGAGGGGGAAGGTAATTGAGATGAGTAGCAGAGAGAGAGAGAGAGAGAGAGAGAGAGAGAGAGAGAGAGAGAGAGAGAGAGAGAGAGAGAGAGAGAGAGAGAGAGAGAGAGAGAGAGAGAGAGAGAGAAAGAGAGAGGGAGAGAGTCTAATCCATGACTTTATTTTGTTTCTTTATAATGATTTCTGACCTTTATTCTGGGGACTGCATTTACTATGCTACTTTATTGAGCCTTAATAACCTTCAATGTGTTATTTTATGGAATGAACAAACCTATGCTGCTTTTTTATAATGAACAACCCTTAATGTTTTATTTTATTGAGTGAACAAACTTTCTTTGCTACTTTATTCACTAACTCGCTTTTACTTTACTACTTCCTTCAGTAAACTACCTTTACTTTGATACTTGATTCAGTGGTCAACATTTACTTTGTTTCTTTATTCAGTAAACCACCGTTACTTTCCTATTTTATTGAGTGAACAACCTTTAAATTGCTACATAATCTACTCTATTTTTTATGCGTTGTAAAATTTTTGTTAAGAAAAGCCTTGTGCACCAATCTAGCAGTTGTATACACTAATACAATAATCAAGCAGGTATATATATATATATATATATATATATATATATATATATATATATATATATATATATATATATATATATATATATATATATATATATATATATATATGTCGTACCTAGTAGCCAGAACGCACTTCTCTGCCTACTATGCAAGGCCCGATTTGCCTAATAAGCCAAGTTTTAATGAATTAATGTTTTTTCGACGACCTAACCTACCTAACCTAACCTAACCTAACTTTCTCGGCTACCTAACCTAACCTAACCTATAAAGATAGGTTAGGTTAGGTTAGGTAGGGTTGGTTAGGTTTGGTCATATATCTACGTTAATTTTAACTCCACTAAAAAAAAATTGACCTCATACATAATGAAATGGGTAGCTTTATCATTTCATAAGAAAAAAATTTGAGAAAATATATTAATTCAGAAAAACTTGGCTTATTAGGCAAATCGGGCCTTGCATAGTAGGCTGAGAAGTGCGTTCTGGCTACTAGGTACGACATATATATATATATATATATATATATATATATATATATATATATATATATATATATATATATATATATATATATATCTTAAAGGCTTAAAGAGGGTCCTTAAGCCTTAATTCCAACACCAAACCAAATACCCACATTATATTACTCGTTGGAACGTAAAAACTATATACTATTTTTTTTTTACTAATAACAGTTCGCGAGGGGCAGCTACTCTAAAAAAATGAAAAAGAAAGCAATAAAAGCACAAAGAAAAAAAAAAGAAGGCTGCAATTTAGGAGTGAGATTAGCTCCCCTGGTATAAATCGGTTACGAGAGATTTTTTCATAAATGTAACAAATTGGTCTGTTTCTGAAGATGAGACCAAAAAAAAAGGGCGGATAGAGTTATTGAGAAATGCAAACGCTTTCAAATATACTAGCACACACACACACACACACACACACACACACACACACACACACACACACACACACACACACACACACACACACACACACACACACATTTTTAGTACACAGTTAGAAACGTAGAACACAGAATTAGTGGAGCTCCACACTCCAAACATGAATTGTAACGTAGTGGAGGGAGACATTACATATAATGCACGTTGATTTAGCTACGTTCATTATACATTAATGATATATAATAACAAACCAAAGAGGATAGAAAACACGAGCGCGATATATATATATATATATATATATATATATATATATATATATATATATATATATATATATATATATATATATATATATATATATATATATATATATATATATTGAAAGACGTGACCTAGAACCTAGTTCTTATGTTCTACAAAGCACAATTGAGTTAAAATAGGTGTGAACAAGGATAATGAATACCCAAATCACTCTGTAGGGATATCACAAGAAACATCTTCAGTGTAAAATGTCTTAAAGTTCTAGTCCCAGGTCGCCCCGGGCATCGCCGGGTAACCCCACTATAAATAAGACACACACACATCATTCCATTAATTGCCTCACTCAAGGCAATTAACAATTACAAAGTGGAGCTAAGAAGCTACAGCCCCCTATGCAAGCCCAAGCGTATACAAATAGGCGAATATACATATAGGCAAATGGGTAGAAAACTATGTATAGGATGAATAGCGACAGGACAAAAAGATATCCAGACAAGATGATATCCAGAATGGTAGTGTGACACCCAGATGAGCGCCTGGCATACTTGTTACGTGAGTCTCTATAGTCAGCAATGAGCTTTGAGAATGAGCTTGACACTTAAGTATGCTTAGATAGGTTGTGTAGTTGATGCTGACTCTGCACTCAAGTATGATATACTAAGGGAGGTAGTTGATGCTGACTCTACACTCAAGTATGATACACTAAGGGAGGTAGTTGATGCTGACTGAAAACATTCAAGTATGATTAGTTAGGAGAGGTAGTTAATTCTAATACCACACTCATGTATGGTATGCTTTGGGGAGGTTGATATTCCTGACTTTACCCTCAAGTGTGATCAACTCTTGGAGGTAGTTACTTACGACTCGACAACTCAAGTATAATGAGATAATAGAGGTAGGTCACAAACTCGAACCATAAGGGGACTATAATCTATCCAAAACGTTCCTTCGGTACAATTTTCACCATTTCTGAATATTGTACCAATATGTGTACGTTCTTTGTACCGACTATGTGTTGTACCAATGCATTGATTTCCTAGTTATGCATTGCTAGAACTTCTAGCAATACATGACAAACCTTTCTGCTATATTAGCTGAGACTCTTGGAGAGTGCACTTGATCTACTATTTAGTGGAGTCTCTCAAACCAAAAACAGAAAAAAAATATTGATTCTATTTTGATTGATAATAATAATATTGATTCTATTTTAATATTGATTCTATAATATTGATTCTATTTTTGGGAGTGATTAGGGTCACTGACCTGTAATTCCATCGTTAAATGCAACTATTACATGGAATTTTTTTTTTTTAGTTAATTCCAACTTAAGTTAGGTTTCTTTATTTTTGTTAAAGAAGTTTTGTTAGGTTTTGTTTTTGTTTTATTTTAGGTTGATATGTTAAATTGGTTTTTGTTGAGTTTGTTCAACACTGATTTGTTAAGTTAGGTTTGTTAAATTAGGTTTGTTCAAGTTAGGTTTGTTAAGTAAGGTTTCTTTACTGAGATTGGTTAAATTTAGGTTAATTTAAGTATTTATTAGTTTTGGTTAAACTAGGTTACTTAGTCCTGCTTCCAGTAGTATACAGAACCTTGCAACTGACAACGAGAGGTGTAAACCCAGTTCTTGGTTTATAAACTCGAAGAGTTTACTCCTGGAATAAGCAAACTTGCTCGGTAGTGAATAAAGCTGTTCTTGCCTTAATAACCCTCCAAGTGACTAATAAATAATGTTGCCGATCGAATCCAGGCTTATGAAAATAAAAAGGAAAAAAAAGAGATAAAACAATCATCTTATATATATATATATATATATATATATATATATATATATATATATATATATATATATATATATATATATATATATATATATATATATGTATATATATATATATATATATATATATATGTCGAGATAATTAGACTTGGTCAACAATGATAGCATGATTTAAGTGAAAGTTAAGACACCCTCTGTGCTGAACGATCTGAGGGGAAGAATCAAGGCTCCTGTAATCTATTTTTACGACCCACTTACAACCGTCACCCTCTATCTGTCTGTCTGTCTGTCTGTCTGTCTATCTGTCTGCGGAGTGATGAAGTCCATAACCCAGCCAACCCTTCCCTCAACATGTTAACGACCCTCTATTCACGCTCGTGTTAGTTCTTGGTAAAGGGACGAGGTTGCAGGAGTGACTCTCTCAACCCATTAATGTTCATTTACTCATGTAAGCAACTCAGCTTCCCCAGGTTCATTATTCACATATCATACCCATGCGTTCAGCCGTTTTGCATTTCCATTCTCATCCGCGTCTTTAATCATCCATGGTCACTTGCTAACGCCTGTTTGTCCACTTGTTAACGCACCAATATCCACCTTCTCACCGGCCAGACGGAGGTGTCCACTTACAAACGCATATCTCCTCGTTTCCTCAAGTCATTCGCGTCGTCATCCATCACTCACCCCCTCACCCCAAGCTCCCAAAACCCAACAATGGGTTAAGTGACACCTAGGCCCATATGTCTTAATCCCCCAGCATCTCCCAGCCTCCACAGACGCAACCCCCTTTCTCCATCTCGCTCCCTAATGACCAAGACTGGCTTCTTAATCCGTCAAGTGCCCCATCCCCCACGACGGAACGGACAACGCGATGGAAGGGTTATATATATCCCCCTCCTGAAGGAATTAACATGACGGGAGAGGAGTCTTAGATCACGTCCGTCGGAGAAACCACTTAATCAGCCTATCTGTATGCGTCGAGGACCTCGTCTCCTGTGTCATTTTGGGGATGCTGGCCCACAGGTTCCACCCCAACGGACCGACTATTAATCTATTTATACGACGATTCCTCATAATCCGTCGAGGTAAGCCGACCAGTACGTTACTAAGATGAACGGTTGGTCCTTATGGTGATGGACGTCCGTTGTGGATAATGAAGAGTGGTTAGTAAGGGAGGGTTGAGCTTTAGCTCTTTGGTCCAGCCTTTCAACTCTCAGTTAACTGGTATATATATATTTTAGGTTCTCCTGCCTATTGGGTTCTTATCATATCTACACAGGATCTGTGGATGGATTCTTCGTTCACTATTGAATTTTTTGTAATGCTTTCCATTTTCTCAATTCTGCAAATGATTTTGTATGTCTGTTGGCATTTGGGTAATTGATTTCACCTGGATAACGAGACAGAAAAGCCTGGATAACAAAACAGTTGCATAGGCGTGGATAGCAAGGCAGTTAGAATTAATAGATTGAACAAATTAACTTAGGAAGTTAATGTTGACCAAAAAATAGGCGAATTTTATAACTGAAAACTGTCCCTATATGCACCCTAATAGAAAATACAGTCATAAACATTACAGTGGTAATACAAATGACATTCTTAAGCTAAATATAACTTATAACTTAGCTAAATAAATATAACGTAAATATAAGTAAATATAACGTTCTTATAACTAAATATAATAAAATTCTAAGCAAATTTAGTTCAGAAGATATACAGATTTACAAAATACAATTCTCAAAATAAATTTCGAAAAAGTGGTTGTAGTAGTGAAATTAAATAGGAAAAACAATAATACAAAATGATTGTAATAATCCTGTTTAAGAAGAAAAATTAGGAGTAAATGTTTTGAGAAAGAAGTTTGTTAATATATTATAATACAAATTTAAATCTTCTTAGTACATCTTAATATATCTTAAAACCTCTTAACACAGAACTGTATTTTACTCTGCAGTCATATTCCCGCCTCAAACAGTTATACAGCGTTTGTTGTATTTCCAGAGCTTCCAGATTTAGTCTTTCCAACGGATAATCTTGTACAATCCCCTAAATCTCCTTGCTATCTGTTATTCTATAACACGTACAGGAAGAATCGTCTAACATAACTTTATATTATTTTCTGCTATAACTTTGCGAAAATGTCTTTAGATATGTCAATATAATCATATTCCAATGATTGATTACCAGAGTTTGTAATATAGACATAAGTTTTGTTTTCCATTTACTCAGTATTAAGGTCAAAGTGTCCACATATTCCACAGATAAAGTTACACAATATATAAACTTTATCTACGAAAAATCTAGCCACTAATTCCCATTTCTAACCTAAAAATCTAAGTGAGATGAGTCCCCCAGTTCCTAAACTCACCCAAATCTAATCAAGTTTTGCTTTGTTGACTAATAATCCGTATACGGAATTGCACCACATTTGTTCGACTGGTTGGTTGCATATCTGTGGAAAGGATTGTTGTTTTTAATAATATTAGTCAACGACACACACTGAAATGTGTGCCACTTTGGCCTTGTTAAGTGCCTAGAACGATGCTATTTGACCTAGAACTGTCTAGGTTCGTAGAACTCATGCTATTTGACATGTATTCCTTCCACTTTGCGCTCCATGACCTATGTCTCTTGACATAGGTCAAGAGATATAGGTCATGGAGCAAATGACCTGAAATGACCTGATTTCCCTAACCAATCAGAGAAATACATTAAGGACTTGTTTTAGCAAAACAACATCTTGCAAGGAGAGGGTGAATAAGTAGGTGGAAAGAGAGAAAGATGGAATGAGAGTGTGAATAAGAAATGAGAGAGGAATGATATAGAAGAGGGTGAAAAACGTCAACAAAAATGATGTAGAGAGAGAGAGAGTGGATAATAGAAACAGAAGAACTGGAGGAAGTGAAGCTGAAAATAATCAAAGTGAGACAGATGATAAAGGAGAATGACGAAAGGGAATCGAACGGAGAGCAGTAGAAGACGAAGGCGAGATGGAGTGGAACAAGAGAAAAGAAATGGAAGATTAGAGTGATTGAAGATAATGAAGTTACAATACAAAGAAGGAAGTAGATGGGACACGAAAGAGGGAAAAATAGATTGAAAACAAAGATGTAGAAAGTAATGAAGAACACAGAGGAAAGTCAAGATACCGAGTGAGGATAAGACAGAGAGGGAAAGAATAAGATGAAAATAACTAAAAACGACAAATACGGAGAACTGGAGAAGGAGTAGGAAGGATAAATGATTAGCAGCAAGAGAAACAGACAAATTTCAACAGAGTATTCCTTTCTTTTCCTTTAGGCATAAGTAAACTGATAATGGTCAGGTTAATGGTGTGTTCTACCAAGACGATGGAGGAAGAGGGTTGAAAGGTCACTACACTGTGACAAAGGGGTGACCCAGGAATGGGGGAGTGGGGGGGGGTTTAGGCCCATAATTTGGGAGGGGGACATGATTAGTGAGGGTCAGTAAAGTTGTTTTTAGGGAAAATTTGTTTCAGGAAAAGTTGTTTTAGTAGCAGGTAGAAAGATAGTGAAAGGCAGGGAGGTGGTAGGAATTGGCGTTGTTACAGTTGGGTGAGGAGATTAGTGAGAAACAGAGCACTAACAGGCGAAGTATAGCAGGTATGAATAAGAAAGTCTAATAGCTTCACTAAATACCTGTCCAGCTTCCCAAGGCCTGGCATGTGTGTGTGTGTGTGTGTGTGTGTGTGTGTGTGTGTGTGTGTGTGTGTGTGTGTGTGTGTGTGTGTGGGTGTGTGTGTGTGTGTGTGTGTGTGTGTGTGTGTGTGTGTGTGTGTGTGTGTGTGTGTGTGTGTGTGTGTGTGTGTGTGTGGGTGTGTGTGTGTATGTGTGTGTGTGTGTGTGTGTGTGTGTGTGTGAACTCACCTAGTTGTACTCACCTAGTTGTGTTTGCGGGGGTTGAGCTCTGGCTCTTTGGTCCCGCCTCTCAACCGTCAATCAACAGGTGTACAGATTCCTGAGCCTATCGGGCTCTGTCATATCTACACTTGAAACTGTGTATGGAGTCAGCCTCCACCACATCACTTCCTAATGTGTGTGTGTGTGTGTGTGTGTGTGTGTGTGTGTGTGTGTGTGTGTGTGTGTGTGTGTGTGTGTGTGTGTGTGTGTGTTTATGTGTGTGTGTGTGTGGGGTTGTTGTTGTTGTAGCAAAATGCGATAGTGAGTTGAAAGAAAGACTAAAAGATATTAATCACTTAGGTTATACAACAATCAATCAGACAGAATTGTTGCATGTGCTTGCAACATGAACAATGGTGCAAAAACTATATTACAATCGCTACATTCTTGCAGAAAATACATTACCCACAGAGATTACACTACAGTCTAATACATTACCCACAAAGAAAATACGATAACGAATACATTACTCACAGAAACAACACTACAATCAATGCATTCCGAACAAGAGAGAGAGAGAGACGAGATAACAATCAATAAATTATCCACAAAGATCACAATTAATCCACATAAGCGACAGATTATAAAGACCGAGAGACAGAGTAAACCCGGATAAAGATGATAATTGTACGAACGTAATGACCCCCGAGTGAAAAAGGTGCTAATTAGGAGAAGAGAAATCGAGGTGAGGAGAAAGATAAATATTAGCGAGGGGAACCAAGTGTGGAGGAAGAGAAGTGAGAGTTCTTCATCAAAGGAGAGAGAGAGAGAGAGAGAGAGAGAGAGAGAGAGAGAGAGAGAGAGAGAGAGAGAGAGAGAGAGAGAGAGAGAGAGAGAGAGAGAGAGAGAGAGAGAGGGAGAGAGAGAGAGAGAGAGAGAGAGAGAGAGAGAGAGAGAGAGAGAGAGAGAGAGAGAGAGAGAGAGAGAGAGAGAGAGAGAGAGAGATAGAGAGATTAGAGAGACAGAGAGACATAGAGCGAGAGAGAGAGAGACAGATTAGAAAGACAGAGAGACATAGAGCGAGAGAGAGATAGAGATTAGAGAGACAGAGAGACATAGAGCGAGAGATTAGAGAGACAGAGAGACATAGAGCGAGAGAGATTAGAGAGACAGAGAGACATAGAGCGAGAGAAATTAGAGAGACAGACATAGAGCGAGAGAGATTAGAGAGAGACAGAGAGACATAGAGCGAGAGAGATTAGAGAGACAGAGAGACATAGAGCGAGAGAGATTAGAGAGAGACAGAGAGACATAGAGCGAGAGAGATTAGAGAGAGACAGAGAGACATAGAGATAGAGAGATTATAGAGACAGAGAGAGACATAGAGCGAGAGAGATAGAGCCAGCCACATAGCTCTAATCAAGAGGCGCGTCCAGGCGTTATTATGGATGGTCCGAAAGAGGGGGGGAGGGAGAAATATAGAGCCCCAGGAGAAGGGGTTAGGGGAGGAGGAGGAGGAGGAGAAAGACCTCAGCACCGCGCACATGTGCATTCCATAAATGCATTGATTTATGCGCGAGATGCTGCGTCTCCCCTGGCAACCGGCGCCCCCACTCATCTGCTCCCCCTCCCCCACTCCTCTAGCACACTCTTATTTTCTCCTCGGAGGGGGGGAGGGGGGGGGTGTAGAGGTGTAGGGAAATTAGAGAACGGATGGTCGTAAGGGAATGGGGGAGAGGGGGGATGATAGGAGGGGGGGGGGTGGTTGTGCATTTGAGACTTGATTCATTGATTTCTTATTCCTTGCTTGATTGTCTGCGTGGGCTTGCAAGAATGAGGACAAGAAGAAAAGCAAAACAAGCCAAAATTTTATACCGGAAGTCAATGCTTGATCATACAATCACGCACACTAAATCTCCTTTCCTCTATGAAGACAAGCAAGCAAGCAAGCAAGCAAGCAAGCAAGCACGAGCCCTTGCTTGCTTGCGTTTATAGAGGACCCTCAAGCCCATAGCATCTCCTAAATTATCTCCCTATACATATGAGTAAAAATTGGTGCACATATCAACGCTTGTCTGTGCTTGTGTGAGAGAGAGAGAGAGAGAGAGAGAGAGAGAGAGAGAGAGAGAGAGAGAGAGAGAGAGAGAGAGAGAGAGAGAGAGAGAGAGAGAGAGAGAGAGAGAGAGAAGGGGGGGGGTGGAAGGGGGTAGTGCTTGCGTTTTTGCATCCATGATTGAGCCGGGGTAGCTGTGCGGCTGGAAATGGGGATTATGAGGGGTAAGGAGGGATAGGGAGGGGGAGAGGGGATGCCTTCGCTTGCAACCGTTGCATTTTTGGAGGGGATAGCTTTAAGAGGGGACGGAGGGGTAGTGGAGAGGGGAGGAAGTGAGGGGGGTGGGGTGGGGTAGGGAAGAGAAGCATGGGAAGACATGGGAGTAGAGGAATGAAGTGAAGGAAGTAGGGGGGGGGGAAGCATAGAAGGGGGAAGATGAGAGAAGGGAGAAGAGAAGGGTAAGTAGGTGAGCGTTATGGGAAGGGTTGATATGAAAGTGGAGTAAGAGAGAGAGAGAGAGAGAGAGAGAGAGAGAGAGAGAGAGAGAGAGAGAGAGAGAGAGAGAGAGAGAGAGAGAGAGAGAGACAGAGAGACTAGGGGGTCTTCATTGGACTCTCATGGACATATAGGATTCATGGCTACACTGGAAGATCATAGGAGCGAATTATCAACTTGTGATACGGGGGGAGATCATTTTTTTATTCTGGGGGGTCACTCGTGATAGGTCACCCGTGTTATAGAAGGTCACTTATGATAGGGACGAGGCCCACTTGCCATGGGAACAATGGGTAAGTCCAAACGATAGGTAAATCCCACTTACTTGCAGTCATTAGAAAGCCATCGATGACAGCTATAGGGTATAACCCACCTTCCAATGAAGAATGTGGTAGTAAGCGGTTTGCCTGAAAAAAATAGGGTAAATAGTTATCTTAAGATTTTGCCTTAGGGAAAGGGGAAAAACCGTTGCCTCAACATAATATATTATAAGGGGGAGAATAGTGAGGAACCAGGCTAGCACGACTATACTAGAGCGAGAGAGAGACAGAGAGAGAGAGAGAGAGAGAGAGAGAGAGAGAGAGAGAGAGAGAGAGAGAGAGAGAGAGAGAGAGAGAGAGAGAGAGAGAGAGAGAGAGAGAGAGAGAGACAAACAGAGACAAACAGACAGAATGAAAGAGAGAGAAAGAAAGATGTAGGTAGAAACGGCTGAAGGAGACCAAGGTAAACAGAGAGAAACAGAAACAGAAGAAGAAAAAGAAGAAAAAAAAAGAAAAAGAGGAGGAGGAGAAGAAGTACGAGAAAGTGATGAAAGAGGTGTGGGTGGGTGTGTCTCTCCCCCCTCCCCCCTCCCTCCCTCCCTCCCTTCCCCCATGGGCAAATTGGGGGAGTAATTACTGCTTCATTCAAGCACCAATTACTAGTTTTCCCCTAAAATGGAACACTCATTATTACCAGTACACGCCGTGCAGCCTCACAGAGGGTGGCAAATATATATATATATATATATATATGCAATACATGACAAAAATATGGAAACATGCGAAACATCCATACGTAAAAAAAAATGCGAGACCCAAAAAATGTGAGCATCTATAAAACAGTTCACCATACGCTTCTATACATTCATTTAAGCTATACTAAAGGTGTTAGATTCAGTGTAATCTATTTTGCCATTCACTATACGTTGGCCTTTTGGGAACAGTTGATGTGTTTAAATATATTTTCTCTAGATACGTTAGGGTAATAATTGATATTACTAATAGGGGATAGATATTACGCTATCTTGGGTAATATTATATGGCTATCGAGGTATCAGTTTGATAGCTGTTCCTGCAAGTTCTGAGAATGCTCGAATTAAGAGAGAGAGAGAGAGAGAGAGAGAGAGAGAGAGAGAGAGAGAGAGAGAGAGAGAGAGAGAGAGAGAGAGAGAGAGAGAGAGAGAGAGAGAGAGAGAGTGAGAGAAACAAACAAACAACCCAGACACTACAGACCCGACGAATATCTTCAGAAACTCTCTCTTTTTTTGTTAAAACTAAGAGTCTTATCAATTAAGATTAATTTCTTAATAATGGCATTTAAGTGATCAACCCTTTATCTGTAAAATCAGTATTCTCTCCCTTTCTCTCTCTCTCTCTCTTTCTCTGCAATCACCACCCCTCTGCCCTCTTCCACGCCTGCTCTTCCACTCCCCTCTCCCTCAGATAGTGTGGGAGAGAGATTAGCCGTGGAGGAAACCATTCAGTCGGAGAGCCAAGGTGGGCCGGGGAGGCGTGAGATCAGCATTACTGCTATGGAAGTTTGTGTGCTCTGAAGGTATTATTAATATGCCCGCCAGACCATTTTGAGTGGACTGGTGTTTGCCATTGGTAAACAGACAGACGGGCCCGTGGTCAGTGGGAAGGAGGAGGAGTAGGAGGAGAGAAGGAGGAATGTTTGAGGAGGTAAAGGATACGAAAACAGACAGAAGTAAAGCAGTACGGGGAGTTAAGAGGTCTAAGGAGGAAGGGGAATAAGAGGAAGAGATGTTGGGAGAAGCAGTGAGTGGTGAGGAGCAGTGAGTGGTGAGGAGCAGTGAGTGGTGAGAGAGGCACAAAAAAAAAAATGAAGGTTGTAGAGTATGAAATAAGAGGAATTATAATATACATATATATATATATATATATATATATATATATATATATATATATATATATATATATATATATATATATATATATATATATATATGCACACAAATATCCCGTCAAAGCAAAATAGGGGATAATATTTAGGAATTTTCAAATCAGCCTTGGTCTTTGATCTCTGTCTAAATATTAAACCGATTGAGATATTTTGTAGATATATGGTAAATCGTTAGTTCCTTCCAGACATTATGTGGGAATACATCAGATTGTAGCCTTCTCTTGTATGTACAAGTTGTGAGAAAGGGGGGAAAAGTTGTTCTCACGAAGTGATGAGAACGTATGGGTGAAAACCTGTCTGTAGATACCCAAAATTTCAACGAACTTTCCAAGACGGGTTTTGGTCTGGTTGGGTCTCAATTAATATTGTCTCAACAACCGAAAGTGAGAGAAAAGCAACCGGCTTTGCACTCGACACAATAAGACAAAGTGAGAGTTTCTTGCCTCTGGAGTTCAGCTTATTCAAACAGCAACACTTTCTTATCCCTAGTTTCCCTTTTTCTACTACAACAATCCTCCTTATTGTAGTTCATTTGCTACAGCCTGCTTCTTTAGTTCACTATTTTTTTTTACCACTATTCTTATGCTAAAAGGAAACTTTCTAACATCTCTGTGAGTCATATGAGAAGCTCCCACTTCATGCCCTCTTGTTTTGTTGATGTTCATTGCGAACATTTCATATTTTTTTCCCACTATGTCAATTCCCTCTTCCCAAGTATTAGCCAAAGATCAGACCCCGAAAGCTCAATTAGGTGAGTACAATTAGGTGATCTCACACACACACACACCCACACACACACACACACACACACACACACACACACACACACACACACACACACACACACACACACACACACACACACACACACCATATAATATGTATGTCTGTATATATATATATATATGCGTATGTCTCAGAAATGTGTGCAACAGTTGATTGACAGTTAAGAGGCGGGACCAAAGAGCCAAAACCCACACCCCCTCAACCACAACCAGATGAGTACACACACACACACACACATATTGCCCCAAGCCACAAGGACATCTGACAATTACACTCCACACACTCCTCTATAATAACCATCATTTAACAATTAAAAATAATAATAAAATATGATAATGACAAAAATAACAATACACATTTGTTCTGCACATTTTAATAACCATAAAAATGCAAAATCAAACTTTAATATTAGTGGTACTAGTGAGACCATTATAATGCAGACGACAATACCAGTGATGGTGGTAGTGGTGGTGGTGGTATGGTGGTAGTGGTGGTGGTGACAATGCCACAAAAAAAAACATTAAATTACCCCAACCTAACCTGACCGAGAACCCACAAATAGAAAACGGAAGAGTCCATCAACATCGCAAACTGGTGAATTGATAATAATTCATATATATATAATTGATAATTCGTCATATTTTGGCCATATTGGGATTTTAATACAACAAATTGCGAGGCATTAAGAGAGAGAACGGGTCTCTACGATTCCCTAATTCTTTATCTACTTCCTACATTCGTCTTTTAGATATTTATTGCTCTTCCTTCGAGTTTCTGAATCTTTCTCCTGTTTGTGCACCTGCTCCTTTATGAAGCAACAAAGGGTGTAAAACTATTCACATTTGTTTTCTTCATATTCGCTTCTATATTATCCTCGTTCCTTTTGTTCCCTTGTCGTGGTCCATTTGTTTATTTGGAGTCCCCTTGCCCTTTCCTGGTGGGTGGAAAGAGGTATATATACGAGCCAGAGTGAGAGAGTGGGAGAGAGAGAGAGAGAGAGAGAGAGAGAGAGAGAGGGAGAGAGAGAGAGAGAGAGAGAGAGAGAGAGAGAGAGAGAGAGAGAGAGAGAGAGAGAGAGAGAGAGAGAGAGAGAGAGAGAGAGAGAGAGAGAGAGAGAGAGAGACTGCTCTTTATTTACTTTAGACAGAGAGACTGTTCTTTATTTACTTTAGAGAGAGAGAGAGAGAGAGAGAGAGAGAGAGAGAGAGAGAGAGAGAGAGAGAGAGAGAGAGAGAGAGAGAGAGAGAGAGAGAGAGAGAGAGAGAGAGAGACAGAGAGAGAGAGACTGCTCGTTACTGCTCTTTATTTACTTTAGAGAGAGAAGGCAAGGGAACTATCAGGAGAAAGCGCCAGGCCATTAAAATTCTATAGCTCTGGGAAGAGGGACAAGGATGAGGATTTGAGATAGGACGGCGTAGGAAGGAATAAACAGACAGACAGACAGACAGACAGACAGACAGACAGACAGACAGACAGACAGACAGACAGACAGACAGACGGACAGACAGACGGACAGACAGACACAGACAGACGTTCAGAGAAAGCATCTCCCCAGTGTGAAGGACTCATACAATCCTCTAAATACCTAATAACCCCTAATGAGGCTTATACTTCTATTTTGAGTTGTTTGAGCTGGACACAAATGGAATTGGTAAATATATGTGTATTTGTGAAGCGAAGAGAATTGGGCACGATAATGAGCAATAGCTCATTAAAGATTCTATTTTATATGTGTCTCAAACTTTAGCAAAGGAGCGGAGTCGAGGAACTCTGGGCTATCGTCTAGGAATATATTTGGCAAAGCCCACAGGATTCTACACGAATTTTTTTGCAGCTATGAACCAGATCAAAATGATAAAAAAAACATTAATATTTTGGATTAATGTGTTTAGAAGGAATTGAAGAATGGTATGATTTAACGTGAACGTAAAGTAGTATAGTGTATAATGTGTATAGCAATATAGTGTATATGAAGTGTATAATTGAATTATTCTTGAATTTACACGTAAGAAAGTTTACGATAGTCAGCTTGGGATCAGCTAAAATGTGGATTGTTGTACAAGTTCGTTTATTAAGAAACCCGGGAAAATAAGTCGCTTCCCTGATTTTAACCCTATTCTGCTCCTGGCAAAGTGGTAGTTCATGAGCCTTGTACATTTGAAACTCACTTTGAGCCCCACTTAACTCTTAAAAAAACCTGTATACAACGATTTGTTAAATATATAAAGAGTTAAAAAAAATCTGAGCAGTTTTCTTTGCTTCCATTTAGTGACATTTTAAATGCTATTCACGCAAAGAACTCAACCGACATCAAACAAAATTCCTTCAAGAAAGCCTGTCTTTGATGAGTTTAAGATGATTAGCGGAGTAAAGAATGAGCTGTACCGTTATCTTGAGGTTATCTTGAGATGATTTCGGGGCTTTTTAGTGTCCCCGCGGCCCGGTCCTCGACCAGGCCTCCACCCCCAGGAAGCAGCCCGTGACAGCTGACTAACACCCAGGTACCTATTTTACTGCTAGGTAACAGGGGCATAGGGTGAAAGAAACTCTGCCCATTGTTTCTCGCCGGCGCCTGGGATTGAACCCAGGACCACAGGATCACAAGTCCAGCGTGCTGTCCGCTCGGCCGACCGGCTCCTCCGTCCGCTCGGCCGACCGTGTGACCACTTCCGGCTCCTTCAGATGACCTGTTCGAATCGTCACTATAACAACTCACTGGTAGTTACCACACTTAAGGACGCCAACGAGGCTAACTAAGTTTCTTTATCTATCCCTAACCCTCACAGCGTTGCTTGGTTCCAATAAGTATCAGTGCGAATATTAATTTCAACCTCGTCAAACTCTCTGTTTCGGGCTGAAGAAATATGTTGTTAAAGATTCGCTACCTGGAACCAAAAGATCCAAGCAGCACGGGTCATGGTGAGCCCGTAGTGGAGTGAAGAAATAGCTTATACAGGTTAAGGCATACGTTTAATAAGGCCAGGCCAGACTCCTTGAGACAGGAATTGAGGATCGTGAGCATCTAAATCGCCAATTTTCTGCATCAGTCTCTTCAAGTTGTCAATTTCTCCTTGAGAAAAGTACCAAATGTATCGTCACCCTAGCAGTCCTCCAAGCACTGAGGTGACTGTGAGCAAAATGGTTGAGCATCTCATTGCATTAAAAGTGTCTGTCTGTCTGTTCGTCTGTTCAAAGCTTGGAGGGGCCCCAACGCTAGGGGCTAGCCTCACTCAAATTCGTAGGGAATATGGTCTGGGATGCGAGACGGGCAAAGGCTGGTCGAAGTAGGCTTAAGTTAAATGATTTAAGAAATACTGGTAATTATCCACAACCCCAAGCCATTTGAAAGAAGCTAAATATGAACAATGGCGTGAGATTAACGTAGAGTAAAGTATACATTAATACAAGCAAAATCTTTCAAGGCTCCTAAGAGTAAACAAAGGCATCATTAAAGAAAAGATAATTTGTACATATAACCATCATTTTGTACAAATTTGATCATTTGTACATCAACAGGGATATGGATCTCGCGGTCAACCTAATCCTTGTTGACCTTTAAATGCTCGAAACAAATCAGCAAGACAATCCCTTGTCCTTTAATTACCTTGTCCTTTAATTACCTTGTCCTTTAATTACACTCTTTATTTTCATCTACATTTCTTGACATTGGAGGCATCACCATTGTTCCTTCAGGTAAACTCAGTGGAAACACTGTAATTATTTCGAGATCTGGTGTAATAATTTATTATCTTTATCTTTTTATCTTATAATATCTTTTAGCCGTCTTTGTTATCTGTCACTCTCAGTTGCGTTGACTTGTTTGCTCATTCTAAGACGTGTTTATCTGTTTACTAAGCCTCAGACTTGTTTATTTCCTCGACTTATTGCAGGTCATACAAACAAACTACTTACTAATAACGAGGCCTGTTTAGGAGTGGGCAATTCCTGCTCAAAATAATTTCTCAAAACACCTTGGGTCGAGTCCATTAATAATTCGGTGAATACAAATGGGGGGGGGGGGAGGAGGGGGTCCATATTAATGTATGACGTCATAGGTCATTGACTCCACAAGGTCACGTCATACCGTCTACTCATGTGGTGTAAGTACTCAATCAGACATTAATAGCTTAAAACACATACGAAATGTAGATATTATTTAACATCACAATTATTCACTAAGATTATACATCCAAACGTTATTCTCTAGCAGTTCTACACACACACACACACACACACACACACACACACACACACACACACACACACACACACACACACACACACACACACACACACACACACACCAGTGTCCACAAGCTTCAAATGGAGGGAGTTGATCACACACGGATGGATGAGTGACCTACTTGAGTAGGTCCTTGGCCTGGCCTCCTACACACACCCAGGGACTCATTTCCATACTCATTGTCATAGGAAGCCAATCTGGGAGGTTTTGGGGGAGCTACCACACTGAATATCTCCCACAGTCTGTCTGTTTATCTCTCTCTCTCTCTCTCTCTCTCTCTCTCTCTCTCTCTCTCTCTCTCTCTCTCTCTCTCTCTCTCTCTCTCTCTCTCTCTCTCTCTCTCAAGAAGAAGCTCGAGTAATCTTCTGCATATGAATGGTTAGCCAAGCTAACTCCTGACAAAGGATATGAGTCAGGTTAGTATTCATCAATGAGGTTATACTCACACTGCTCACACTCCAAGATAGCAGTAATGAGTGGTGTGAAGACTCATTGGCAGATAAGTTAGTTGTATATGGGTGAGATTATGTTTGTTTGTGATTAGAGTTAAGGTGAGGGGAGGAGGGGGTATTTGGGGGGATGGGGGGGGGTTGTAGATAATGTTAATAGGGTGTTGTGGTAGCGTATTGTGGTACGAATGAGTTGAGTGACAGATGTACTGGCAGGGTGATGTTATCAGTGACAAGAGGCATGCAAAATGACAATGGCAATGTAAGGGTGATGTTTGTTTGTGTTTGTGTGTGTGTGTGTGTGTGTGTGTGTGTGTGTGTGTGTGTGTGTGTGTGTGTGTGTGTGTGTGTGTGTGTGTGTGTGTGTGTGTGATGGAGTGAGCTATGCTAATGGGTCCTTCTGACTGTCTGTAATGTTGTCTGCGTCTCTGTTTCTTCTCTGTATCAGTTTGAAGATGCTATATTAGTATTGCTAAAATATATATTGAATGTTATATATGCTAATTTTACATTGGTACAGCCACATAAGGTTTATTGCATTAAAACTGCATCTATTACTTTATACAAGTAATAATTATTATCTTACATGATAAGGCTCAATTAAAACAGTTATCTAAATAAAAATACTTGCTAAAATCCACCTTTTTACGTGAAGTTTGGAAGCTAAAATGACTTCAAATAATGACTATATAATTAATTAAAAAAATCTAATAAAGATATGTTATATATATTATAGATATAGTATTTTCGACATGAAAATATTGACTCGAGTGATCAACACAATTTTAAAGTTTATTATTGACAATTGCAAGAACAGTTTCCCCCCCTCAACCAGCGAATAATCAAAGGATGATTTAGAAATTGCAGATCAAGCATGCAACTTCAATCACTGCGAGGCTCAAAGAGACACATAGATAGCTACATGTAAAAATGTTTAACAGCCACACACACACACACAGAACCAGTCTGCAACATTCGCTACAATGGTTCAGGCTCGTGAAAGTAACATACAGCATTCTAATTGATGACTTGTGATTGAATGTTTGTAGGGAATAGGAACGTAGGGGAAATGGGATAGGAGGAGGAGGAGAGAGGGAGGTGAATGTCTGTTCAAAGCGTACAGAAATGAACGTATTCTGTTTGCAATGTGTTTAATACAAGCTCGGTAATGGTGTAATACCAGAGGTAATTTCTTGGTAAAATGGGGATTGAATTCAATATGGGAAGTTTAATTGAGATCCGAAGGACTATAATACAGATCATTCCAAATTTGCAGCACTGGAGGAAAGCTGTTTTTGATCATAGGAATGACTGTTTTGGGGCCGGTGAGATGAGTTTGCTTTTGTGGGAGAGGTGAGGTGATGATATGTGCTTCAAGCATAACATGACTTTTCTACAATATAGGATATGGGTTTATAAACCAGACAGGATGTTTTTGCATGATTAATGAATGTTTTAAAGCCAGAATGGTTGTTGTAGAGCAAAGAGATGGTGCTCGAAAATGTATTAATATATTGTATTGCTGGTTTAAGAGTTTTCTGCTCTTCTGTATTGGTTAAATTCTTTTGATAATATTAAATTTATTACTTTAAGATATTAACGTCGTTTATTACTCCTCTTTTTTGTCGAATGTTTGCATTAATTTTTTGGTTATAAATTACAAGTTAGAGTCCTTTTTTCCCATCTTGTAAGTTCGTTTATTTTCTTCTTCACTTCGCTACACTGATGACACTGTTTTGTACTCCCAAGACACTGCCTCTCTCCCCCCCCCACACACACACACACACACTTACACACACACACAGCCCAGTAGGCACAGGAAACTGTACACCAGTTGATTGACAGTTGAGAGGCGGAACCAAAGAACCAGAGCTCAACCCCCGAACGCACAAATAGGTGAGTACAAATAGGTGAGCATACACACACACTCACACACACACACACACACACACACACACACACACACACACACACACACACACACACACACACACACACACACACACACACACACACACACTCATACACACACACACACACACACACACACACACACACACACACACACACACACACACACACACACACACACACATACACATCACAGATATATACACCTAGTTGGTCATAGATCTACCTTTGCTACATACATGCATACTACATTCTACAGTGCATACTTTCCATACTGTGATTGACTTAATGTACTGTGATTACGCTAATTTACACTGATTATAATCTTACACAGTTAGACGATAATCAGTCTATTGCTGATTATCTCGTCACGTCGATTGAGGCTTACCCCCCCCCCCCCACTCTGATTCATCAGGCTATTACAGCTGACACCTTTACTCCTACCAGTCAATCTACTGACCCTTATACTCCGACTCATCAGTTTATTAAACTTACCCCCTGATACTGTCACTTATCAGTCAATTCAGCTTACATTGATACTCACACCAATCAATGTATTGAAGCTTACCCTTATACTCCGACTCATCAGTTTATTAAACTTACCCCCTGATACTGTCACTTATCAGTCAATTCAGCTTACATTGATACTCACACCAATCAATGTATTGAAGCTTACCCTTATACTCCGACTCATCAGTTTATTAAACTTACCCCCTGATACTGTCACTTATCAGTCAATTCAGCTTACATTGATACTCACACACCAGTCAATGTATTGAAGCTTACCCTTATACTCCGACTCATCAGTTTATTTAACTTACACCTGATACTCTCTCCAAGTTACTAATTCAAGAAGCAAGAAGAGAAATAACATATTATTATACCTCGAGGAGATGTGGAGAACAACATAAGAGAACTATGCTGAAATGTTTTGAACTTGCTGAAGAACACTATGGATGATGAGAGAAGTATTTTCCCTTGAATATAAAAGCAGAGAAAAAATATATATATCAAGATGGAGAGAAAAGGTGAATGTACTCTAGTGAAAGTATTAATTGAGAGTGAAAGAAGTATGGAGAGTATAAATATACCCTTAAATGGACCAAGGGAATAGTCATGTTAGCAAGGAATGTAGTTATTCAAGTTGTCATTTACTCAAGTAAGTTGTAAGTTGTCAGGAGAAGGTGTCAAGCCAGGGTGACCTTCCAGCATCAAGATAAGGACTATACAGCTGTAGTAATATGAAACAGAAAGCTACAGCTGTATTGGTACGAAACGGAAGGAGCTACATCTGTTGTAGATCTTGTTCTACAGATCATGTGAAGAGGTTTGATGTGGTAGACATGGGTAAAGTGATCATGTTATATATCTTTTGTCTCAATTACCAGTGAAATACTTAAAATTCTATAACAGTTATGTATGTAAACAAAAAACTTATGTTTATACAATTAACATGTATGTATACAATATACATATACGTGTACATATTTACATTTGTATATGCAACATATATGTGTTCAGTATATGCAATATATACGAGTGTATACAATATACATGTGTGTGTACCCAACTGGCTTCTGTGTATGCAGTATAATAGTATTTCGTAATATTGGCTTTAATATTACTTTATTAAAATCATTTAGGGAATTTGTTCCAATTTTGGTTGTTTATTAACATCATTTATATATTATTTAACTTCATTAATTGTATTTTTTGTTAACTCGTGCCTCGGTGTTGCCACCACTGGTCTGAAATGTATCCTGTATTTTAAGAAATACACGGGTGTATAGATAGGAATAAATTTAGTTTATAATGCCTGCTCCATTTCCTCGTCTATTGACTATATATCCATCATGCGGTATTTGTATATATATATATATATATATATATATATATATATATATATATATATATATATATATATATATATATATATATATATATATATATATATATATACCGCTTGCAGGGGTTGAGCTTCGGCCGTGGTAGAGGCAGATTCCTAAGCCTTTTAGGCTCGGCTCTATCATATCTACATTTGAAACTGTGTATGGAATCTGCCTCCACCACATCACTGCCTAATGCATTCCATTTGTTTACTACTCTGACACCAAAAAAGTACTGTGTGTGTGAGTGTGTGTGTGTGCGTGTCTGTGTGTGTGTTTAAGTAAGAGTATCAAGGGGTAAGCTTTATAGCAAAGATTGTGAATACCAGGTGCAAGCTTTAGCAGAGTGACTGGCATCAAGGTGAGCTTAAACAGAGTAACGAGAGGTCGTATCAGGACAAGCTTTATCAGGAAATAGCTTTATACTCTGAGTTTACAGCTTTCCCTGTAATGGGGGGCATGATATTACTCAAAGATTATCCCCCACCCATCACTTAATGTAATCTCCCACTGAGATTACTCCAATCTTGTCCACCTTCCATAGTCGTTATGGTCAATCCTCAACCACCTAGTTATTGGTTGGTTTGCCTAACCACGAAGATACGAACATAAACACCCCAATTCTGATTTGCAGGGCAACCTCACCCAACTACTTTTAAGGTGCGGGAAAGCCTCAAAGTGGAATTGCCAGGGAGGGGGGGGGAGGGGAGGTGGTTGAGAATTCAACCTGTCCTCACGCTTAATGCATCGCTTTTTAGACGCTGTCGACAACAACGTCGTGATTCTGGTGCTTTACTGGAATCAAGAGCAAAGCAAAATTGAACGGATTCGATAAGTTGTTTTGGATTGAGGCCAAAGCGCTTCTTATTTTACGATTGTCAACTCATAGTTACGGAATGGAAAGGTGAATGGGAGAGTTAGGTTATCTTACCCTCAATCTCATCTTCACTCCCCCCCCCCTTCCTCAAATCCCACTCAGTCGCTTCTCCTCCCTGACACATGTGACATTTAATACCTGTTCATATTTAACACATGTTCACATAGTTCAGTTTTGTTTCAGGGTGGTTTACTAACCTGATTCTCTCCCTATTCCTGAATTCTCGGTTCTCTCTCTCTCTCTCTCTCTCTCTCTCTCTCTCTCTCTCTCTCTCTCTCTCTCTCTCTCTCTCTCTCTCACTCTGTCTTATGCTACAGCAGCTTTATTGTTGGTATTTCTGTAGTACTTTGTAGTACTTTAATTTTAATATATATATATATATATATATATATATATATATATATATATATATATATATATATATATATATATATATATATATATATATATATATATATATATATATATATAGTTTCTCCTTCTCCTGTCCCATATGAGATTAGGTTCCATTCCAGACACCTTGTTCTATCCATTCCATTCTCATTCCACAACCCTCTCCCCCATATTTAAGCTGCACATTCCATTCATCTAGGCGCTGCAATTTGTTTCCTATTTATTTCCTTTCTTTAGCCGTATTTCTTATTCCCATTCTTTGTCGCTACTCCCCATTCTTGGGTACAACTTGACACGGTATTATGCGTTCGCTTTCATGCATTGGCTGACCGTTTAGTGTGGATTTACTGTTTTTTTTATCTCTTCCCTCTCCCTGTCCGTTTTGCTTTTGGGTTTTGGCCACTTTGCCCCTCTCTCTCTCACCCTCCCTCTTGTTCCTTCCTTCCTGCTTGCCTGCCTTTCTATCCTACTATTCCACCCTTCCCTCCATCATTGCTTTGAAACCGATTTGCTTTCAGTGACCGCTGTGGGTTGTGCTTTCACTTACCCTACTGGTCCCCTGTCTGTTGTTCTTCCATAGCTGTGTACGCTCTCTTTCTGCCTGTCTGTCTGTCTGTCTGTCTGTCTGTCTGTCTGTCTGTCTGTCTGTCTGTCTGTCTGTCTGTCTGCCTGTCTGTCTGTCTGTCTGTCTGTCTGTCTGTCTGTCTGTCTATCTACTTCGACATATCATAGCTTCTATCATAGCTTCGACATCTTCGAAAATAAATGGCCCTCAGAATATTGACTTCTGCGAGAATAGGAGGCTCAAATCTTTGTCTTCTACCTACAAAATAAGGATCAGAACTTTGACTTCATAATTATAAGGCTCTGAGCTTTCGTTTCTATATAATTATAAGGCTTAATTTTGTACTTCTTTTTAAATTCGAGATATGTGCATTAGAGTTTTGACTTCTGTATAAATATAAGTCTCATCGTTTTGACTTCTTCACATATATTAGGCTCGGAACTTTGATTTGTCTTCACATATATAAGGCTCGGAACTTTGATTTGTCTTCACATATATAAGGTTCAGACTTTTGACTTCTACATAAATATAAGGCTCAGAGATTTGGCTTCTTCAAAGTTATAAGGTTCAGAACTTCGACTACTTCTAAACTAAAGGGCTCAAGGCTTTGGCTTCTTCATAACTATAAAATTCACAACTTTCACTTCTTAATGCGTATAAGGATTATAGTCTTGGCTTCTTTATTTAATATATGACTCAAAGCTCTTGTCTTCTTCACAATTAGTCATTGTGGATCATCACTGTCGTATATGGCAGTGAATATGAACTAGATCATCACTGTAACAGCATCGTCAGTGCCCTATGTAGCAGTGAATATGAGCAGCATCATCAATGTCCTGTGTGGCAGTGAATATGAATAGCATACTCACTCTCCTCTATGGCAGTGACTATGAGCAGCATCCTCATCGTCCTTGGTGGCATTGAATATGAACATCATCCTCACTGTTCTGTTTGAAAGTGAACATGAGCAGCATTTTCACTCTCAACGTCTCGGGTTCAACCATATAATGAGTCAGTCATTAGTAGTTTGGAAATGATAAATATCTTTACTGTCACACCTCATAATATATCAATTTTTTGGACCATAAAAAAATTGAAAATAAAACTTTTCACAAATAAATACATTGGCTTAAGTTTTCTGAGGAATAAATCCCATTTCAAGTGCTCTCTTTCCCATCATTAATCATACTCTGGCCGGATTTGATTAATGAAATATAACGAGCTTATAATCGGTGCTCATATTCACAATGGTATACAGAACTTTACATGAAAGTAGTGGAGGGAGAGAGAGAGAGAGAGAGAGAGAGAGAGAGAGAGAGAGAGAGAGAGAGAGAGAGAGAGAGAGAGAGAGAGAGAGAGAGAGAGAGAGAGAGAGAGAGAGATTGAGAGAGAGAGAGAGAAGGGAGTATTAGTATACTTAAATTCGTACTGTCTAAACTGTGTTCTAAACAATGCCTTTGTTGAAAGTTATATAATTATTTTATCATTATATAATTATAATTAATTATCATTGTAGTTAGTAAAGAAACTAACTACAATGCCGTAGTACCTGAATGAAGGTTAAGGAAAGACCCAATATATGTGTAAGTGTATTAAAAAAAATCGGATGTATCCTACATTCCTTCTCAAGTATACAATGTACTGGAATAATGTATACATTGTATACAAAACAGTGAATAGAGCACCTTGAAAATACACATAGTTTTTAATACATATAAACATATATTTTGGGTCTTCCCCTTCACCTTTATTATAATTAGGATTAGCATCTTTATTGACACAATTAATGCACAATTTTTACCTAATCGGTGTAATTCTGCTACGTTTTATTGCACAATTTTCAGTCTCCTTTAGTACTCCTTATTATTTTTCTCATGTCCAATCTTTATTGTTATTTTATTGTTTCATTTACTTATTCTTTCATAATTATTTTCATGCTTATTAACCATGCAATCTTTATTACATAAATTAATAAGTTTAATGCATAAAGTACCTATATGAACATAGAAAATCTATGGGATAATATTCAGTCAATTTTTAATCAATTAATTTAATCTTTATTACATGAGTTAATGAATGTAAATTTTATTACATAAATCACTTAATAGAATCGTTATTACAGCAATTAATTAATATAATCCTTATTACATTAATCAATTAACATAATATTGATTAATTTAGAGGATTAATATAATCGTATTAGTTCAGTTGCTTTGAATATAATTATAGAAATAATATTAATAAACCACTTGAAGAAAGGTTTTCAGGTTGTCTTGGCTTGTGATCTTACACTGTAAGAGAGAGAGAGAGAGAGAGAGAGAGAGAGAGAGAGAGAGAGAGAGAGAGAGAGAGAGAGAGAGAGAGAGAGAGAGAGAGAGAGAGAGAGAGACAGACAGACAGACAGAGAGAGAGAGAGAGAGAGAGAGAGAGAGAGAGAGAGACAGACAGAGAGAGAGAGAGAGAGAGAGAAGGGAGGATGTAAAGTGACACGAAATGAGATAGAGGCGAAGCAGAATGAAGGAGCGAGGGAGGAACGGAGAGAGGGTGTGAGTGTATTAGAAAGAGGTATAAGTGATAAGTGATGGAGTGGGAGAAGGGGAGAGGTTAATAAATTTTCAGAAGGGGAAAATAGATAAGAAGAAGACGGAGATACGATAATGGCGAAGGAGGGGAGAGAGAGGGTGCCGAGAGACGCGAAACAGGTGAAGAGTGATAGAGGGGAGAAGAGCGATAAAGGCTGATAATTCATGATGTAAAGACAAGAAGGGAGAGAAGGAAAATTGAAGGAGAAGGGTAACGAAGAAGAATGGCAAGAATGAAGTAAAAATTTGATCTCGAGAGGGAGAAGAATGGCAAAAATAAGAAAAGACAAGAAAGTATAAGATAGAATAAAGAAAGAAGACAATACAGAAGAGGTGGGGAGACGGAACAGGAAAAAATTGAGAAAAAGGGAGATCAAAACAATAAGATAAATGAAAAGCAAAAAAATAAATTCGAATACTAAATTTGATAATTAAATTATATTAAAAATATTTAATAACTGTTAATTTTATCACAAAATCTTATAGATATTATAATCTATTTCTAATAATAATAATAATTACAATAATAAAGTATTCTTAGGGAATAAAGTTGCTTTACAACCCCTCTTCTTTGACCACTTTTCCACTACTACTTCTACAGGTTTTCTACTAATATTACTACTTTATTACAAGTAGCCATCTATCAGTCTCTTTATTAATAAAGAGTCATCTAACTTGCATGTTTAACAATGCAACTTTGTTTGCTGTTAAATGATAAGATGTTTTGGTCGTGAATTATTGATATATTCAAGTATAAATACCTTCTGATTTTTTCTAGTAAACTTTGTTTGATTAATACGTATTGTAGCAGTGAGTGTGTAGATAACTAGTTATACTAGCCTAGTTGTACTAGCGGGGTGGAGCATCTGTTCTCAAGTCCTCCCCTCCCCTTCCCCCTTCTAGGAGGCCTGGTCGACGACCGGGCCGCGGGGACGCTAAGCCCCGGAAGCACCTCAAGGTAAGGTTCCCCCTTTCAACCATCGTAAGGTCAATGCAATGACTCAATTACATTGTTTATCTTATGATCTTTGCATTTAAAGATGTGTAGTATCGAATTAGCTTCGACAATTTCCTCATCTAGTACGTTCCACTTATTTACGACTCTTAGACTGAAAAAGTTCTGTCTGACAATCCTGTGTTTCCAGTTTTTATTTCTGTCTTCTCGTTCTACTGTTCCTGGACACAGTATTGGGCTCAGTTTTGTTTTCTACCACAGACGTGGCCAGACATATACAATGCTAACCAGCATATATATACCATTTCTTCTGTCCGCTATGGACAGGGGTTAGAGATCTGTTAAACATATAGTTCAGTGGTTTATTAAACAATCAACCACAGAAGGTGATTGTAGTGCTTTTAAAATGGTAATCTCACCTGCATACTTAAATACAAAAATACACAATTTTACGTCTGTCCTACATAAACAGTGTTAGAAGTGTCTTCTACATAGTGTCATTAATTTGAGTTTGTAAAGGTGAAATGCAATTTTAACCAGCTTACACATATCCTGTATACACATACATACACACACACATATATATTTATACTCATATACATTTATGTCTCTCCTACTTTGACAGGGTAAGGCAGTTGCTATAGAAATTAGTGTGTTATTAAACACCTAACCACTGAAGGTGATTAACATGCGTTTACGTGCTCTGATTAACATGTTTTTTACAAGTATGTTATTGTTAAATAACATATATTATATAACTGGGCCCCAGTGTACTCACCTATTTGTACTCACCTATTTGTGCCTGCAGGATCGAGCATTGACTCTTGGATCCTCCCTTTCGAGCCATCAGTTATTTACAGCAATGACTCCGGTCCTATTTTCCTGTCATATCTAGTTTTAATATTATGAATAGAATTTGCTTCCACAACCTGCTCCTTAAGTGTGTGTGTGTGTGTGTGTGTGTGTGTGTGTGTGTGTGTGTGTGTGTGTGTGTGTGTGTGTGTGTGTGTGTTTGTGTGTTTGTGTGTTTGTGTGTTTGTGTGTGTGTGTGTGTGTGTGTGTGTGTGTGTGTGTGTGTGTGTGTGTGTGTGTGTGTGTGTGTGTGTGTGTGTGTACTCACCTATTTGTGCTTGCGGGGATTGAGGTTTGGCTCTTTGGTCCCGCCTCTCAATCGTCAATCAACTGGTGTACAGGTTCCTGAGCCTATTGGGCTCTATCATATCTACACTTGAAACTGTGTATGGAGTCAGCCTCCACCACATCACTGCCTAATGCATTCCATTTGTCTGTGTGTATGTGTGTTTGTGTGTGTGTGTGTATGTGTGTGTTTGTGCGTGCATTACTATGCGTTCCGCCTGTGTGCTAATTCAATTATTAATGTAATAAAGATAATATAATATATATAGTTCTAGCATTCCACATCCTTCAACTCAGTAAATCAATATTTTTTACCAAACTGATTTCACGTATTGAGGTAACTTTACATCAATACATAAAAAAAAATATATTTTTCTCCGATTAATCTATATTTGTCTGTCCATGTATCTTTATTTCTAGTTATTACATATTTTCTTATTTACCTCCCTCTCATCTTTCTCTCTGTGTTTCATCTCCTTGGCCGAACCACTTATCACTAATTATCTTGTTTTATGCCATCCACCCTCTACTTTCTTATTTATTGCTTTCACTGCTGTTTATCATTGTTTAGTCTTGATTTTTTTTTATTATTTACTTGGCTATTTCAGATGTGTTTTTGAGGGGATTTCAACCATTTTTTTTTTGGTGTTTATGATATTCGTGCATTCAGCATTCAACTAGTTATTTTTAATTCATCTTCACACAATGAAATAATTTGCATGATGAATGTGGTCAACTCTAGCGTCATCTTCCCTCTCATATTCATCAGATGCCACGGATTGTGAGCCTTTCATATTCATAATCACTTCTTGATCAATCACCTTCTCATATTCATCAGTTCACTGATGAGTCTCTTATCATATTCATCAGGTCTCCTTGAGGTGTGTGTCTCATTTCACATTCTCCAGCTCACTGATGAGTATTCCTCCACATTCACCAGGTCATCTTTATTCGTCTCCCCTTCACATTCATCTGCTCTTCCCCTTCTGAAAATTTCTCACCAATTTGTTTATCCCTTAATTCAATATTAATCACTTACTTCCTCCCCTTTCCCCTCTTTTCCCTCAGATTTGTCTCACTTACTCCTGTTTCTCGTCTGCTTCCTTCCTTCTGTCTTTCTTCTTCTTTCCCATACCCTCTTTTTAGTTCCTGCTTCTTCATATAATATTTCTCATGTTCCTACTTTTTTTCTTAATTTTTCCTCGTTTTTCTTTTCTCATATCTGTCTCTACCTCCCTTTTATCCGTGTCTCTATATCTTCCCTCATTCGCGTCACTACTTATATATGTTCTCCACCCTTCGCTTAAGTCTCTATTTCTTTCTCCTCTCTCCATCTCTCCTTGTCCCCCTTTCTCTCCTTATTCTCTCCTTAACAATATTCTCTAATATCCTTGTCATTTCTATTCTTTTCTTCCTATTATCTCTTCATCTTTACCTCTACCTTAAACTCGAAGACTTATACCACTTAATTCGACCTGATACTCCTAATCTTATCCTTTTTACCACTAATCTCATCCTTATACTCCTATCCTTATATCTTACCCCCTTACCTGTAGATTAAACCTCCACTAATTAAGCATTATCTTATTTCTGTCCATAATTGTTATTTTTATTTCCTTGCCTTTTCCTCTATTCTAAATTCATGTCCCTAATCTGTAATCGGCTCTTCTAACCTCTATCTCTACTCTCTTGTGACTTTTGTCTCTATTCTTACTCTGTAATTTTACCTTTTATTGCTCTAATCTTTTTCATAGGCCAATAGCTCTATAGAATCCATTACCTCAGTAACAACGAGATCAAAGGTAGTTAAAGTACAAAATGACTATCATTTGCGATTGGTAAAGTTAAAGGCAAAATATTTAGAATAATAATAATAATAATAATAATAATAATAATAATAATAATAATAATAATAATAATAATATTTTATTTATGCAAGTGCAAGCGTCTTAATATGACTTCCATATAGGTTGCACAGACTTAAAATTATCAAGAAAGATATATACAGATTATACAGACTGACAGAGAGAGAGAGAGAGAGAGAGAGAGAGAGAGAGAGAGAGAGAGAGAGAGAGAGAGAGAGAGAGAGAGAGAGAGAGAGAGAGAGAGAGAGAGAGAAACTCCTCCCTTTCTGTAGCATTAACCTTCATGTCTCACCTCTGATTCTCCTTTGTACCCATCACCTGTTTCCCCTGTTTTAAACCCTTATTCTAATCCTTCCCTTCTGTGCCATCTTACTGTGTCCCATGTTTACAATTCTGTTTCCCTCTAATATATCTTTATTTTTATTAATTTTTGTTCGTTCTCACGTTCTTTGTCTATATTCTGCTTGTTATTGGTGGCTATATATATATATATATATATATATATATATATATATATATATATATATATATATATATATATATATATATATATATATATATATATTTATACACGATATACACACACACACGTTTGATAACACACCAAACCTGTCTCCTGAAGCCCACATAAAAAAATAACATCAGCGGCGTATGCAACGCTGGCTAACATCAGAACTGCCTTCAGGAACCTGTGTGAGGAATCATTCAGAACCTTGTATACCACATATATAAGACCAATCCTGGAGTATGCGGCCCAAGCATGGAACCCGTACCTTGTCAAGCACAAGGCGAAGCTTGAAAAAGTTCAGAGGTATCACTAGGCTAGTCCCAGAACTAAGAGGCATGAGTTACGAGGAAAGACTGCATGAAATGCACCCACACAACACTGGAAGACAGAAAAGTAAGGGAAGACATGATCACTACCTACAAAATTATCAGAGGAATTGAAAGGGTTGAAATGGATAAACTGCTTAGTCCGAGTGGTACACGAACAAGGGGACACAGGTGGAAACTGAGTTCCCAAATGAGCCACAGGGACGTTAAAAAGAACTTTTTCAGTGTCAGAGTAGTTAACAAATTGAATGTATTAGTCAGTGATATGGTGGAGGCTGACTCTATACACAGTTTATAATATAGATATAATAGATAGGCTCAGGAATCTATACATCAGTTGATTGACAGTTGAGAGGCAGGGAACCAAAGAGCCAGACCTCAACCCCCGCAAGCACAACTAGGTGAGTACAACCACTAGGTGAGTACAACCACTAGGTGAGTACAACCACTAGGTGAGTACAACCACTAGGTGAGTACAACCACTAGGTGAGTACAACCAATAGGTGAGTACAGCCACTAGGTGAGTACAACCACTAGGTGAGTACAACCACTAGGTGAGTACAACCAATAGGTGAGTACAGCCACTAGGTGAGTACAACCACTAGGTGAGTACAACCACTAGGTGAGTACAACCACTAGGTGAGTACAACCACTAGGTGAGTACAACCAATAGGTGAGTACAGCCACTAGATGAGTACAACCACTAGGTGAGTACAACCACTAGATGAGTACAACCACTAGGTGAGTACAACCACTAGGTGAGTACACACACACACACACACACACACACACACACACACACACACACACACACACACACACACACACACACACACACACACACACACACACACACACAATTTTCAACCCTTCCCCTCGTACCATTCATCCTGCTCGCTCCACCCACACTGTTCCCCCTTTTCACCCCTCTCCTATCCCTCTGTGCCCTCATTCAGTCTCTCTCTCTCTCTCCCCCTCTTTCCCCTCTTCTATCCCTCTCTCTCTCTTCCCCTCTCCCTCTCTCTCTTTCCCCGTATACTCGTTCTCTGTATCATATGTGACGTTGTGCGAACCGGTTGTGTTATTGTGTGCATCACTGACCAAACCGGTTTGGGAAGGTTCAAGTCTCTGTTAGTAGAGTCCTATTCTCTTTTGTAGAGTTCGAATCTCTTCAGGAGAGTCCAAGTCTCTTTTGCAGAGTCCAAGTCACTTTTATAGAATTCAAGGCACCCCTTATGTAGTGAATACGTGTGTTTAAACCTCTTTTGTGAAGCTGAAGTGTTTTTGTGTAGATTAAAAAGGGTGTTTTAGTTTTATAGTGAATTTTATAGTGTCTCCATGTATTTTACAGTGAATCTGTGTATTACAGTGCCCTGTGTGTTTTACAGAGTTTCTGTATGTTTTACAGTGTTGCCGTGTGTTTTTACAGTGTTTCCGTGTTTTTTTACAGTGTTTCGTTGTGTTTTACAGTGTTTACGTGTGTTTTACAGTGTTTCCGTGTTTTTTTACAGTGTTTACGAGTGTTTTACAGTGTCTCAATCTGTTTTACAGCGTCACCGTGTGCTTTATAGTCCCCCGTGTGCTGTAAAACACACATATGTTGCATGTATTAAATCCAAAGTATACATGTGTTCTATATCAGGAAAATTCCATTATCCTCTATTTACTGTTATTGATTCATATTTATCAATAATACACAGGGTTATATCCCGTATATTCCTGGGTATATCAGGGTGTATAATATAATCTATAATATACCAGTATACTTTTTTACTTGAGAAAAGTGGAAAATAATCAGTAATTAATAATAAGATAAGGGTTAATATGCCTATCACTGATCTATGATTTACAGCTTATCTGCCAAGTTTATAGTGTTTACGTTTACAGTGTTAGGTCATTTACAGTGTGTTAGGTCATTTACAGTGTGTTTGGTCATTTACAGTGTGTTAGGTCATTTACAGTGTGTTTGGTCATTTACAGTGTGTTTGGTCATTTACAATGTGCTAGGTCATTTGCAGTGTGTTAGGTCATTTACAGTGTATTTGGTCATTTACAGTGTATTTGGTCATTTACAGTGTGTTAGGTCATTTACAGTGTGTTAGGTCATTTACAGTGTTTTTGGTCATTTGCAGTGTGGTCATTTAATGTGTGATAGTTCATTTACAGTGTGTTAGGTCATTTACAGTGTGCTATGACATTTACAGCGTGTTGGATCTTTTATATTGTTCTAAATTATTTACATTGTACTGGGCATTTATAGTGAGCTTGGCAATTACAGTGTTCTAGGTCATTTACAATGTGTATAGGTCTTTAATAGTGTGTTAGATAATTTGGAAAGTGGTAAGTCATTTACAGTACTCTAGATCATTTACAAAGTGTTATGTGATTTACAAATAGCTGGGGGTTATTTAGAGTGTATTAGGTCATTTGCAATGTACTAAGGATATTTACTCTGTATCAGTAAATTATTAAATGAGTGTATTTCATTGTATAATTTACAATGTATAAGGTATGTACTTAATATCATTGGATTTATTAAAGATTATCAATAAAGTCTCTATAGAAAAGATACAACAGATCAAGATTTACTTTACATCATTGTTTTATTTATATATCTCAACATTTCGTCGGTGTATGTACAATGACTTAATAATTTAGGTTTATAAAGACATTATGTTGACTGCCTGCCTCTCATTGTATTTACAGGTCATTGTAAATGGATCAAAGATATTATGCTGACTGCCTCTGCCAAGTTCTCATGATATTTACAACAAATCATTGTTAAGTCATTGTAAATGGAACTAATACGATGCAAGTTATTGCGAATCGTCTTATGAATTCGCAAAGACAGTGTGTATGTATGTATGTATGTATGTATGTATGTATGTATGTATGTATGTATGTATGTATGTATGTATGTATTTATGTATGTATGTATGTATGTATGTATGTATGTATGTATGTATGTATGGGTATGTAAGTATATATGTAAGTATGTATGTATGCATGTATTTACAACATATACAACACTGTATTTAAAACACTGTATTTCTACTGTTTGATATATAGACAAAAATACGAATGCAATGTTTTTCGGAAAATGAAGCAATTTTCCACAAAAGGCTATAACTAGGACTAAAAACCACAAAAGAAAAAAACCCATTGTAAAAAATGTAATACCCAGGGATCATGAAACATTGCCTGGATAAATTTTTGAAAACAACATGAGCCCAAAAATGATAATATATTCGGATATTTTTTATCTTAAATTTCAAGATTTTTTAGTATTCAGCCAAATACTCTGAGATATATTAGAGTGGACAAATGTTGCATCTGCAAAGGAAGAAATGTGGTGTAATCCTGCAGGAGATATGAAGTAATCCTGTAGAAGGAGATATGAAGTAATCCTGTAGAAGGAGATATGAAATAATCCTACGGATGGATATATGAAGCAATCCAAGAAGAGAGATAGAGAAATCCAACATAAGTAGATAACCTAAGACAGTATATGGAAAATATATCCAACATATTTGTCGACTGCGCCACGACTAAGGCGCGTCTGGGACCACATTGGATGTAGGTTCGAACCCTCATCACGACCCTTGTGGATTTGTTCAATTTGTGTCATCTTTATACCTCGAAAAAAATAAAAACTTCAAATAAAAGTTTCTAACAAATAGTAGATTAGATTAATAATCATTTAAACGAGAGAGAGAGAGAGAGAGAGAGAGAGAGAGAGAGAGAGAGAGAGAGAGAGAGAGAGAGAGAGAGATTCATAGCTAAAAAGAAGGAACAGAAATAACCTCGAATGATTGCTTTTTAAATATATTCCATTCTCTAATAGTCACCAAGAACTTCAAATGTACTAATATTTTCTGCCCCAATGAAATACTGACTTTAGCAATATAATTTTTTAAAGAATTTAGCACCTAAAATTAAAACTTCTATAATGAATTCACAAGAGCATAGGAAGTGTACTATTATTTATATGGGTATGTTCGATGAGATAAAATATTATTTTGTATATTTCATAAAAGAAAATTTATTAATACAAACTTTTCCGAAAATAGATCGTTGCACCAGAGGAGATTTTCGAGCTGAATTATTCGTAATTAAAGGAATTTGTTCTTCTTAGTTGCTTTCCTGAAATATTCCAAATTTTTCAGCTATATATACTCGTTCACATAGCAAATCTGGCCCAACAATTACTTTCCTTCGGCACGTTAATTTCCACGTTCTAGAACACTATTAAATAGGCATTGGTGATTTGGTAATTTATGATAACCAAACCACACAACAGAAGATGAGGAGACAGTAACGTTTCGATCCATTATGGACCAATATCAAGTGGACGACGTTTCGGTCCATCCTGGACCATTATGAAGTCGATTATGATAAGAGAGAGGGAGGTAAGGTCATTAAGTAAGGCAACATTTGTTAATATGTTCTTCAGAGAAACAATGAACAATATATATATATATATATATATATATATATATATATATATATATATATATATATATATATAACTAAAACTACTTGATTTGCAATTATATATTTTGATACCTTTCTACTAAACCAAACGTCCTCCCAGACAATAATGTTTTCTCAACAGTTTTACTAATTTGATTTTGTGCTTTGCTTTCCTTCCACATTCATTAGAAAGGAAAATATTATATTATAAGTCTTGTATATTCATCAGAGTTTCTGTAACATTTGCTCCTTCTTAGTAACTAATCTTTAACAAGCAATCTTTGCTTCTTGCCCGTAAACAGCCCTTAAAAAAATTAAATAATAAATGCTTTCTTTGCTCACGAATTACACAAACAATAAACAGAAAGTTTAAGTGAAAATATTTACAAACTTAAAAGTCCATAATGCATATAAAGACATATTCGTCGGAACATCTGAGTATATACAAATAATTCTGAATGCCTCAGAGTTTTTCTTAGGAATCTTCAAAGGCAAGTTTCAAATAGAAACCCAGTCCACGATACAACTTAACATAGAAGTGTTATCGACGCTTATATCATGACCAGACCACACACTAGAAGGTGAAGGGACGACGACGTTTCGGTCCGTCCTGTACCATTCTCAAGTCGATTGTGACGAGGAAATAAAATTTTTTAACTCATCGCCTGCACGCTTATGTTATCCATGCACCTCACATACAGCTCCAGTTGGACGCAGGTTGTCGTAGACGTCAAAAGAGTATGGCAGGTCCTAATCAACAATGGATTCTCTAATGAATATGTCAAGAAATCATAACAAAAATGAAGGTGAAGAGTTGAGATGTCTCTGATCAAGCTGCCAGCACTATGGCATCTATCCCATTTAAAAAACTCTTCTTCAGAAGGAAGAGTTATGAGAGACATCACTGAGGGAAATCAGACCCATACCGACGATAAGAACAAGATACAGTTTACAATTTGACCAGACCACAGACTAGAAGGTGAAGGGACGACGACGTTTCGGTCCGTCCTGGACCATTCTCAAGTCGACTCAAACTACTTCAGCCACGTTATTGTAACTCATCGCCTGCATACAGTTCACAATTGACTACAAAAATAGG
>NC_091216.1:31935171-31945171 GCF_040958095.1 Procambarus clarkii | reverse complement strand
AAGAGATTTGACGGAAGTGTCGGAGCAAATATTAATCCAAACCATTAATTAAGTTCTCTAATGCATAAATGAAACGAAGACTCACCTGTTGGATCACGTGATATTAATTTGAGTTGTAAACACATAGTATCAACACAAATAACGGGCTCATTCACGCGTCATCATATCCATTCATAAAAAAAAAGTTTTATGAATGAGTATCTTGCAAATTTGTTTTTTTTCATCTGAATTAAAGTCGATCTTTCCTTCGGTTTCAAATCTCATAAAAATGTTCTCGTTTGAGGTGACTTTCAGGGGAAATCTGTCCCCGGAGGCGACAGTCAGCCGCCACGAGGGGGAGAGGACGTAGTTGGGATTAGTTGCATGTCAGTAGTAAAGAGCAACACCACATATTCACAACGGGATAGATATTTATGTAGGTCAGTGTATCTATAAACCTTTGTTGTATATCATCCCCCCCCAACACCTCCACCACCCCACCCCCCTTCTCTCTCTCTCTCCCTCTCACATCCCTCTACTCATCCCCTCCCCCCCTCCCCTATCACCCACACCCACCCACCCCAGTAAAAAAAAATGAATAAATAAATAGTGTTATTTTATAACGTGAATATGATTTTCAACCTTTCTGATTGCGGGGAGTTTCCTCGCTCCAGAATGATTAGGTACAGACTTTTATGTAGTCTTTGGAAGTGTTACTTCCTAAGTAACACTTAGGAAGTAACACTAAGTATATGTGTGTTAAGCACCTCAAGGTAACCACACACACACACACACACACACACACACACACACACACACACACACACACACACACACACACACACACACACACACACACACACACACACACGCACACACACACACACACACACTATTACAAAAATTAAAGTCAGTTTTAGTTAAAAGACTAAGACAATAAAAAGCTAAATAAAATATAAATACAAACATGTATATATATATATATATATATATATATATATATATATATATATATATATATATATATATATATATATATATATATATATATATATATATATATGCGAACAAGCCTGAATGGTCCCCAGGACATATGCAACTGAAAAAAAAAAAACAGTCTATATATATATATATATATATATATATATATATATATATATAAACAAAAATATAGTGTTTATATATAACACTAAACACTTGTTTATATAAAACAAGTGTTTATATATATATATATATATATATATATATATATATATATATATATATATATATATATATATATATAAACAAAATAGAAACTAGAACATAGCAACAGACGAAGCAACATCTTTCTGGGAGACAAAAATTTAGGGTTGAATAGTTAAGGACTCTGAGTGGTTCAACTTGGGTCTTATCTTCGCGATTCAAATAGATTCCAGGATGTTGAGATCTAGCCCATGAGAACTTGAAATCAGAACCAGTGAAATCACAGTGAGTTAAATGATTGTTCATGACCTCAAAGTCCTCTTTAATAGCAGAAGAGGCAGTTTGCCTAAACTAGCCTGTGTTGTAAGATATACCCATTTGCTCACAGATATGATGTTTAAGGTATGCTGAGGTATTCCCCACGTATCGAACATTACACTTACAACATTTAGAGAAGTGAACAACACCAGATAGGAGATTACAGGGTAATAGGTCTTCATGTTTTATAGATTCATATAACATGATTGTTGGCAAAAACATACTGAAATTTAATTTGTGTAGAGTAATGTCTAAGTATATTGCTATTTTTCTTTCTAATATGATAGCTAATAGTGCTAAAAAATGAAGGAATTTTAATATAATGAATATCTTTAGGGACTCTGGGGATTTTAAGGATAAGTAAGGATTTAGTACTAAAGAATTTTGTAGAAAAAAAAATGTTAAATAATTAGCTTGGAAAAGTGTTTGATTCAAAGAACTTATGCAAGAAATTAATTTTAACATGAAATCATTAGTAATCGGAATAAAAATGGCAAACAATTGAGATATCCAAATTTGTTGACTGTAATTTTATGTATAACAATGTCTAACCACTGATATCATAAATAATACTTCGTTTAACTTAGTTACTAAAACCATGTACCCAGCTTCTTACATGTTTTCAGTAAACGAGGCCTTTAAGTAATGTGTTATTCTTTATTACTAAATCATTGAAATAATAAAAAATCTACATTCAACAAAGCAGGATATTCAAATTGGATTCTAAGCGAAGCTTCGAAAATGCGGATACATGTTGTTTGGTCAACACCATCATGCACTCTGTTCTAAATGAATGACCAAAGGAATTTACGAAAGCGTGTTCAAAAAACCCGCTTTTGTCTTCTCAATATACATTAGAGAATGTGCACTTATGTTGGTAGATAGCTGACGAATGCAGCTCGTAGGGCAAACCATTCTTAAAAATAAATTCTTAAGAATTTCTGGCATTAAATACCATCAAACTTATAGAATTAGAATATTACAACGAGTAACCCCTCACTCTGTAATATTATTAAGTGTGTAGCAGCCGGGTCTTGAGTAGAATATATATCTCTATCGTAATAGATAACTATCTATTTCAATAGATTCATACATTAATTTACAGCTTCCCCAGAATCCGTTTCAATAACACAGTTGTGTAAAATGTTAAGATATATTAGTTTTAGTGGAACTTATTCCACATACAAACAATTATCAGAATATGTTATGTACAGAGTTGATAACTTTGCAATCAAGATTATTTTGCATGCAATTGGAACGTATGAAGAGCACATTGCATAACGTCAAACCAAATGCTGGGTTATTTCTAGCTAATTCGCTAATTTGCTAATTCTAATATATAAAGCTGGGAACATATTTCCTCTCTCGATTTGTTAGATGAATTCAATACAATTTTGCTTGGAGTTTATACAGTCTCTAAAACACATGATCAAGGGCTTAAATACACGATAAAATTGTCATTCACATACCATCGAAAGAACACAGAATTGAGGATCATCTGTCATTTATTGAACCTGTTAACTACTTGATAAGCCATTAATCGATTTGCAAGCCCAAGGTGCTAATGGGGCGCCCATTGATGACACGACCCTATAGCTAATAAACATGACTATGAAACAGGAGCAAGCACAATCATTATCTGCCCAGGGATATAGCTACAAGAATGAGGATCGCGAGGTAGAGTATTTTGAGCGGGATGACCAGATGCAGCATCCAGCCGGCCGGGAGATCCGTTCTCCGTCTCTCCTGGTCACTAGCATCCTCCGCTGGGCTCATAGCTGGCGCAAGATCTCTCTCACACACACACACACACAGTCACACACACACTCCTGCTGTTTTGAGAGAACCTTTTTGGTAACTGTAGACGATCGTACATATATATAATAATGGAGCACTAGTAACCCATTTTATATACATTTTTATATATAATCAGGAGGAAATATCGATTCCAAATCAACTTGAATATTTCTAGGCCTAGTACATATGTATTCTGGTAAGCCTGAGATTAGGCTTAGGTTAGGTTAGGTTAGGGTTTTATTAGCAATTGAAATATATAAAAAAAATATTTCCGGTTTGTTAAAATTCAATTTAACAAAAGTTTGCTTTCTGTTGGTCCATTATATATATATATATATATATATATATATATATATATATATATATATATATATATATATATATATATATATATATATATATATATACATATATATAATATATATATATAGCTATATTATATATATATAATATATATATAGAACTCTGAGTACTCTTTATTTTCTTCTCCGAGGCTATGGGTCCCTACACTTGCACCAGAGGTGGTACCCCTTCTAGGTTTATATATATATATATATATATATATATATATATATATATATATATATATATATATATATATATATATATATATATATATATATATATATATATATATATATATATATTTTTTTTGCAACATGTACTTTGTCAATTAACATATCAACAAGTATATATTTGAGCATATGCAATCCCTTTCAAAATTCCAATAATAATTAATATATCTTACAGCTCTAAACTAATTAAAGTCTAACTTAATAAATACAATAGTGTTGTTGAATTATAAGTAAATATATTACTCTGAATTATTTATTGTGCTTTTGAGTAATATTTATAAAGTAAAATAAAATAAAAACAATTAAAGTAAGAGTAGTTTTAGCCTCACTGAGTAAGTAAGTATACAAGTAAGTAAGTAAATACAAGTAAGCTTTCTTGACTAGATACCTAGATATGAAAAACTAATCTTGCTCACACTGGATCTAGCATTTTAGAACTGTTAACAGCAAAATAGGAATTGGCATTTAAGGTAAAAGTTTTTTTTTCCAAACATTAGTTTAATTATCAATATAAGTTTTAAACGCACAAAGTTTGTCCACTGTAACAAGCGTTTAATACCGCTCGTGGAATGAACTCATTAATTAAGCTGAAATGTATTCCTCTCTGTGTATTCATAATCGCTGCTTTCCAGCTGCCTGTGTCTAGTGATTATGCATGTTCGCTTATACAGAGATATGCGTATGTGGATGACCGTTTGGAGTAATGAAAGTTTGGTAGTATGGCGTATGTGCGTGCGAGAGAGAGAGAGAGAGAGAGAGAGAGAGAGAGAGAGAGAGAGAGAGAGAGAGAGAGAGAGAGAGAGAGAGAGAGAGAGAGAGAGAGAGAGAGAGAGAGAGAGAGAGAGAGAGAGAGAGAGAAAGAAGGGAACACCTACAAAATCATGTCCTCAATCAGTTTCAATAACATTGCAACATCTCCGATGTTGAATATATTGATAAACGTTATATAGTGTTGTGAGAGGAGCTATGGCGACGTAATGCTTTAATCATTCGTCGATTTGCATTCTTAAGACTCCTGTGAAATGATGATGTTGATTTTCAATTGCAATTTAGTTTCGTTGCATTTAATATCTTGCATTTTGCTGGATGTGTGTGTAATTATATGTAGTTATGTATATGTGATTGCTTGTTAGTTTTTAGCAACATCTCTAGATCATGTTATTTTCTTACACATGACTACATGGGTAATATTTATAATAATCTTGTATGTTGGGATCATGTCACATCTACCTCTCCTATTTTCTAATTAAGTGTGCGTGTGTGTGTGTGTGTGTGTGTGTGTGTGTGTGTGTGTGTGTGTGTGGTGTGTGTGTGTGTGTGTGTGTGTGTGTGTGCGTGTGTGTGTGTGTGTGTGTGTGTGTGGAAGTTGGGGGGGGGGGGTACGTTTGAGTGCGTGAAAGTGATGGCTGCTACTGTGTATGTGCTTGGAGAGCCAGTTTTTGCTCTCGCAGCGGGTTACTGATCTGAAAAGGGGGGGAGGGGGGTTAGGTAGTGGTTTTTTTACTGTCTGACCCGGGCGGTTGTGCGAGTTTTGGGTGTGCTTGGGATCACGCGTTGGCTTGTGCGTGCGTGCGTGCGTGCGTGTGTGTGTGTGTGTGTGTGTGTGTGTGTGTGTGTGTGTGTGTGTGTGTGTGTGTGTGTGTACTCACCTAATTGTGCTTGCGGGGGTTGAGCTTTGGCTCTTTGGTCCCGAAAGTCACTCCCGAAAGTTTGGTCCTGTGTGTGTGTGTGTCTGTGTGTGTCTGTGTGTGTCTGTGTGTGTGTGTGTGTGTGTGTGTGTGTGTGTGTGTGTGTGTGTGTGTGTGTGTGTGTGTGTGTGTGTGTCTGTGTGTGTGTGTGTGTGTGTGGGTTACTGATGAACGTTTCAAAACTCTATAAACCTATTTATACTTAACACAACACCTGCCAATATTCCCCCCCCCCCCCTCCCCAGCAAGGAACACCAGGTATTATCAGGAACTTATACATCCAAGTAACAGTTCAGAAAACGTAATTTTAGGTGTTACCCACAGCTGCGTGAGTTCGAGTCCTTACAACAGTCTAATTTTCCTCAACATGAATTTCACGGAATTCGGCATTTTCCATCTTCTCTTTTGCACGAATCAATTAATACTAAATTCACGGCCGTGTGCCATTTTTTGAGCCAAAGTTACTGGAGGCGACTCATGACATGACTATTTTATTCGGCCCGCAGTACGTCTTTTTTTTAATGTATATGTATTTTTTTTAATTCTATACATATTCTATACATATATATGTACATATCTTTATTATGTACTTTCTTGAAAGCATACGTTACAGAGCGTTACAGACTTCTGTAAGATCGTTAAAAGTAGTAATGCTTGATAATAGTGACTAGTGATTAGTCGCTATTGAATAGGGATTGGACTAATCTCCCTAAGTGTTGCTATGGTTAGTTTTATTAATTACTCTCCTCTAATGAGGAGGACAATCTCCAAAAGACACGAATCAATTACAATCCTGTAGTGTTATGGAACAAATTACCGTGAGTGTTATTAAAGACAATCGCTGGGTTGTTTCAAGCGAAGGACAGACAAATATATGAATAAATGGGTATATAAATAGGTTAGCCGCACCACATAGATCAATATTCCCTCAGCAGTTCCCCCCCCCCCCTCAGAATTTATGTTTCCCAAGACTATTCTTACTACATACAAACATTCCCTCTCACCTATTTATATATATATATATATATATATATATATATATATATATATATATATATATATATATATATATATATATATATATATATATTTTATTAAATATGACCGAAAAAGTAAGATTAATAATTCTAACACGAATTTTCTCAATCTTTCGTACATTATGCTTCACTGTTGGAGGTAAATCAAAAATCACTTCTCCAAAATTCATTTTTATTTCTAGTCTGACGCGACACGGGCGCGTTTCGTAAAACTTATTACATTTTCAAAGACTTCACAAATACACAACTGATTAGAACTTACGTCTCTCTGATATTATATCTACATTTGAGTGAGGTACAGCGATAGCAGGCGGCTTGACATCTGCGAGGCACTACACATCAAGAAGTCAACACCAGCAATCAACAGCCAATTATTGCACAACTATATTCTACCCACCTCAAGACTCCGCTCCAATATAGAAGCATCAAGAAATATGGACCAATAGGCTTTCTACAAACACTTCTATTCAATATCCATTGTTTCGTGTTCTGTCTTGTGTTGATACTTTTAATACCCTATTAATATCCTCTAATGCCACATCATCCTTCCCACCTTACTCAAATGTAATGCCACATCACCCTTCCCACCTCACTCAAATGTAGATATAAAATCAGGGAAACGCAAGTTCTAATCAGTTGTGTATTTGTGAAGTCTTTGAAAATGTAATAAGTTTTACGAAACGCGCCCGTGTCGCGTCAGACTAGAAATAAAAATGAATTTTGGAGAAGTGATTTTTGATTTACCTCCAACAGTGAAGCATAATGTACGAAAGATTGAGAAAATTCGTGTTAGAATTATTAATCTTACTTTTTCGGTCATATTTAATAAAATATGTCTACAGGAAAGACTGCTACCAAAATATACTAATATATATATATATATATATATATATATATATATATATATATATATATATATATATTAATGATTGCAAAGCATGAACACGCTTGGAATATCACATCTAATTTTTTATATTTTTTTATTTATTTTGAATTTTTTTTTTTTTTTTTTTTTTTTCCTGAAGACCGCTTGTGCGTCTGGCCGTGTCGGCGGGTCCTGGTCGGCTTGAATTATCTGTCGGCAACTCCAAGTCCGAACAATTGTTTGCAAATATCTATTCCCCGAAACATGATAGCCTCGTTGCAATAATTTTTAAAGCCCCGGCTGTCTCTTTTTTTGTTAACCTCTGGCAGTCAAAAGCACGAATGCAAAAGCCCTTATGCATTCGGTTTTACTGGACGTTGGCCGCGCTCAGGCCTCTTCAATCCCCCTTTCTACCCCCCCCCCTTCCCCAGGCTCCATACCCCCCCCCCCCTCTTTCCTCTTGCACCCAGTGCAATCAGAGAGCTGCCAGATGATCAGATTCCGATATTTGCGGTTGTTATAGACGCCACGTTACGAGCAGACCAGATCGTTAACTGTGGTTGATCTAAGACCCTTCGACCCATCTACCACCACTGCCGACGGGCTCCTTGGGTCGTTCGACACCCGGAGATTTAATCAAGTTGGTAATTGAACTCTTGGCTACTGAGGCCGGCAAACCAACAAAGGTTGCAAAACATTGCTGGCCTGATTATACTTCAAACGTGAAACTCATTTCTAAAGTTTCGAAAAACAACAACTCCAATCATTCCCAAGTACTCAATTGTACACTGACGTAAAATAATCAACAAAAAAATGTATATATACATATATATAGATATATATATGCGCGCAGTCAGTGCAAAAATGCTAAGAGAGAGAGAGATCATTGGAAGCCATTTTGGGACTTATTTCTCAGAGACGTACGTAATACGTCTCTCTTACGTCCTCTCTTAAGTCTTCTCTCTTAAGTCCTCTGTCTTAAGTCCTCTACGTTCACCTCACCACCAATTACTGCTTGAGGAGTGTAAATAATGATAATTTTCCCGTGTTCGAAAGGTGTTTTTAACCAGTTAGCCCTGTTTAACTGGCAAAGGGGCAAGGGGTAAGGGGTAAGGGGGGGGTAAGTTGGGAAAAGGGCAGAAAAGGGCGAACGTAAGGAAAAGGGTGGGGAGGGGGGGGGAGGAGGGGAAGAGTGGGGTAGGGGAAGGTTGGCAACCAAACTAAAGAAGGAAGGAAAGCAACTGAACTGAGAATGATAGGATACAGAAAGGAATATTCCTCATCACTATCATCATTATTTATAATCATCATATAATTTCCCATTATAATCATTATCATTTCACCATGAGCATATATATCATCACTGTCATCATACTCATCATAATCGTCAGCATGATTCACAATGCCAACAGCATCAACGCAGCAAAGTTGTACGCAAACGCAGTAATAGCAGGCAGTTGCAATTGCATAACTGACGGTATTAATAACAGCAAGACAAAAGCAGCAGTAGCAGCAGCAGCAGCAGAAGCAGGAGCCCCAGCAACAGTAGCAGCAGTAGCAGCAGCAGCAGAAGTAGCAACCCCAGCAGCAGCAGCAGCAGCAGTAGCAGCCCCAGCCCCAGCAGCAGCAGCAGCTGCAGCTGTGGAAGCAAGAACAGCAGTTGCCTGCTCTGAGAGCTCACCACCAAATGGGTCGATTTGGAATTCAGAAATTTTTGACTCAGTTGCTTGAGTGACGGTAGGGAGAGGAGGGAGGGAGGGGGAGAGGGAGAGAAAGAGAGGGAGATAAAGGGAGGGAAGGGGAGGAAGGAAGGAAGCAAAAGAAAGAGGGAGTAGAAATAGAAGGAAGTAGGATACAGGAATTGATGTAAGGACAGTTATAAGGTACTCATGTATTTTTCTCCTTAGATAGGACTTTAATTAAGAATTTTTTTTTTTCAATAGTAAGCTTGTAGCTGGTGTCTGGTCGGTACTAGACTACCAGACTAGTCTGGTAGTCTAGTAAGACTACCAGACTAGTGGACAATGGTTCTTGACATAATGGTTGATAATAGTTGTGCATTCCGGTCCTTCTAATAGAACGTCGTATATTGACGTATTCTCTACCTAAGGCCAAAAAAAATTGACTTACTAGGAAATGGTATATATAGCGGCTCGCGAAATTGACATAATGTCCCGTTTTCTGTTGTGGGTCCTCTGGTCCGTTAGGATAAGGACACTTTAGTACGTTTTGGTGTCTTCTTCAGAAGTGTTTTGAGATGTCTTCTTAATGAATCTTCTTAAGAAGTGTCTTGTGGTGCTGTTCTGATGAGGTGTTTTTGTCGTTACTGTTCTTAAGAATAGTTTTGTTTAAATGTTATAAAAAGAATGAGTGTTTTACCCATGTTTTTTTTTTTTAAAAAAAAAAAGATGTTTGGTATTTGTTTGTTTTGAATTGTTTGTTTTATCGAGAATATATATATATATATATATATATATATATATATATATATATATATATATATATATATATATAAATATATATATATATAAAATATATATATATATATATATATAT
>NC_091216.1:31917671-31932671 GCF_040958095.1 Procambarus clarkii | reverse complement strand
TATATATATATATATATATATATATATATATATATATATATATATATATATATAACAGCAACTCTAAATTCTATTTTATTGTAACTTATTTTTTTATTGATATTTTATATAAATAATCAATAAATTGAGTAAACTTACAGATATCAAAGTACACACACACACACACACACACACACACACACACACACACACACACACACACACACGCACACACACAGACACACACACACACAAACATGACGCAGACAGAAGCACCATCCGCAACACTAATATAACCCACACAAAATAGGAGTTGCTTTCTCTGTGTAAAACAAACATGAAACAGCAATGTTTTCTCCTCGCTGCGGGAACAAACGTGAAATTGAAGAAGCTTTCTTCTCACACACAAAACACACACACGAAATAGACCTACATTTTCCTCACTGATATATGACACGAAATATCTTTAACACAAATATACTAGTGATATATTTAATATATCCTTAATATAAAGATAATTGCTATAATTAGTTATATATATATATATATATATATATATATATATATATATATATATATATATATATATATATATATATATATATATATATATATATATATACAAAGATACAAAGCCAGTGTTCTCAATGCTTATATTCGTCGAGCGCTTACCCACTGCTCCGAATGGAGCAACGTGAGTAGAGAGTTTCAAAGAATAACACAGGTATTGGTGAACAACGGATATAGCAACACGGAAATAAACGCTGCTATAAGAAGACACCTGGACCGATGGTATAATCCTGAACCTAGAACAGAAACCATAATACCTCCAATAAAATTATATTACAAGTCAACCATGCACAGTGAACATAAAAAAGAGGAAAGAATAATGAAAGAAATAATCCGTAAAGGAGTAAAACACATTACTCCTAACCAAAACATAGACCTGATCATATTCTACAAAACCAAGAAGACTACCGTCCTCCTTATCAAGAACAGACCGGAAGCCGACGGAGAACCCTCTACAGCAGTCAAGCGTTGTATACATGTACACTTGCCCCCACGAAGGAAGTAACCTTCAATCTAAGTACATAGGTATGACGTCGACCAAGCTGACGAGGCGTTTGACCTGTCATCTTCAATCCGGTGCCCCCTAGGAATCACACGAGACAAGCCCATGACATCAGCCTAACAAGAGAAATGTTGAACAAAAATACCTGTATAATATATATATATATATATATATATATATATATATATATATATATATATATATATATATATATATATATATATATATATATATATATATATATAAGTGTATAATCCCTATGACTGCATAGGAGTCTGAATAACTTTCAGCCCTAACCTACCCATGCTGTTTCTAACTATTCACCAAAACTGTACACTTCCACGTAACTAAATTTTTCGTAAGGGCGTTCAGTTTAATAATCATAAGAGGCTGGAGCTGTGTGTGTGTGAGAGAGAGAGAGGGCAAGGAAAACACGAGAGAAGAAGTGAAAAGAAAACAAGGTTAAGCCAAAGTAGTTTCACAGGAAGGGTGCGAACGTGTCTGACATGTTTTTATACACTTTCCGCGAAGCGTTGTACAGGACTCGCGAGGTGCTACAAAGATGGTCTGATAGTGTGTGGTGGTGGTGACTCTAGTTACCCCTGAGATGGTGCACATATTGGCAGATAATGTGAGTAAATACGGGACAAAAATGAGTATCTCTGACGTTATTTATTTCTACTGTGTGTGTGTGTGTGTGTGTGTGTGTGTGTGTGTGTGTGTGTGTGTGTGTGTGTGTGTGTGTGTGTGTGTGTGTGTGTGTAAATCATGAAGAAATTAACACGTGATGAATAATGTGAAACTTTATAAACCTCAAATTAAAAATTAAACAAGAAATTGTTTAAGCACTGAAGACGTTGATTTAAGCAGTGTTGATTTGTGTATATACCTTCATCCTCACTCTGATAAAATCTAATCGAATTGGACAAAATTGTTATTTATTTTGTCAATAAAGGTGTTAATTATAATAATTTATCTTCAAAGTTTTTACTTCTGTACTTACCCAGTTATGCTTGTGGTGGTTGGACTCCAGCTCTTGTAATGCATTAACAGATTATAATCTACTGCTGTTCAGAGTATCTGGCCTAATGGACTATTGCATATTTGACATCTGATTCTCACAAATCTATTCTCACAAATCTACAGATTCTCACAAATCTACCGCATAGATCTCACCTTGAAATCTATGCGGTATAAAGATCCCAGAACGTGTTTCTATTCAATTTGCTAAAGTCAGTTTTCAGTATGGCCACCTTTGGACATGCAGCTCATGCAAACCTGTTGAAATGGGCTTCAGAAGACAGCTTCAGTGTGATCTCAACCCCTCTTCCCCCTGGTCAGACTCCAGGGGAAAGGGGGGGCCAACTTCTCCCCTGTGGTATCTTATTTCCAACCTCTTTTGGCCCCTAGATTTAATACTATGTGCTTGAGTTCAATTCTATCATAAGTTTGTCAGACTATCCTTTCAATTTGTACACGAAATTCTGTAACTTCTAGCCATCTTCAACGTCTTTCTACTCATCAATTTGGCGCCTTAAGATAAAACAGTGAGAAGAAGGACTCTCTGCCCTGAATGCGATCATTCGCATAACACAAATACATCATTCCATTATCGATCATTTGTTCCTAGGTTAAGAAGCATTTGAAACACGTTCTCTTAACCCTTAGATACACATGAAATCAAGCAGTTAAATAAAGCTTGTGGTACCCCAGTTGGCGCCAGCCTTATCCTATATCTAAAATAAATAATATTATATACAAGTTTATTCCTAATGAAAAACTAAAATCATTAAAAAGCCACGTTTCTAGGCTTGGGTTTCAGGTTTTCAGAGAGAGAGAGAGAGAGAGAGAGAGAGAGAGAGAGAGAGAGAGAGAGAGAGAGAGAGAGAGAGAGAGAGAGAGAGAGAGAGAGAGAGAGAGAGAGAGAGGGGGAGAAGGAGAGGAAGGTCAACAGGAAAAAATAATTGATTGCAAGTCTGTAGTATTTATTTATGGATGAATACTGTATTGCATAACCGAACTGGCCGTGTCTCTCTGTGCTTGTTGAGAGTGCTTCCTGTCTCTCACACAACATCTCTCGAACGACTGTATCCTTACAGTGAAATACTGTATCCGAACTATGATTTACAGTGCAGATACAATATGTCACTGTATCTGCACTATGCAATATTGTATCTGTATTTCAATGCAATGAGTTATCTATACATTGCAGTGAAATACTGTATTCGAACTGTGAACTACAGGGCAGATACAATGTTTCACTGTATCTGCACTGTACAATATTGTATCTGTATTTCAATGCAATGAATTATCTGTGCATTGCATTGCAGTTTTGCCCAGAATAATAGAGTATCTGTACAGAACAATACAGTATGTGTTTAGTACATTAGAGTACTGTATCTGAACACTGTTAAACAGTTTCTGTACAGTGCAGTACAATATGTGTACATTACAATGCTGTATTGTAATAAAATACGATATGAATACAGTAAAATATACAAATATAGTATAGTACAGTACATTATAATATATATATATATATATATATATATATATATATATATATATATATATATATATATATATATATATATATATATATATATATATATTACAATAGAGTATCTGTACAGTACGATACAGTATCTATATAGTGTATCATTCGAGTGCAATATTAAATCAATAAAGCTAAATAAAGATGATGCAAGACGGATCGAAATAAAATTATAATAGAGCGGATGTGTGAATGCTCCTTTGTGTATGAAGTATTTAACATATTGTATAATAATTAATATTTTCGTTTTATTATTATCATTATCATTATTATTTATTATTAATGATAATATTATTATTATTTACATTTTTATCTATATTTTTATTTATTGTATTATTAGTATAGGAGGAGAATTATTTTTCAAAGTATTTGTATCAGTAGTAAAAATAGTTTGTATTAGTAGTAATGGTTTAAAACTTATTTACAAATATAATGCTCATTCAAAATGTAGACAGAAAGGAAAGCACTGGAGATGTATGTCTCGTTGTCCTTGTATTGAGCGATGTATTAGTACACATATATCTTTACTGTATACGAGTATAATACTATAGTCGTATACAGTACGATATGGCTATATCGTTCTTTTTATTCCTGTTAATCTTATTGTTCAATTATATATATATATATATATATATATATATATATATATATATATATATATATATATATATATATATATATATATATATAAACACATACATATATACGTGTAAATCAGTAGATACGTATCAGTGTGTATTTCGAGACTTACAAATTCAGAGTGAAAATCACTTACTTCTCTCATAATAAGCAAATTCCAATAGGGAAATAAAAGTAATTGACTCCATGTCGTTAAAATATATTTCTGTCTTAATTTTCCTGTAGCAGATTGATCGAAATTACAGTGACGTAACGGGAGGATTTATCAACAATTGGCTAGACAGGAGTGATCAATGTTAATTGTCAGCTAACAGTGGAATGTTTCGTATCTGCACACCTTGTTGACTCTAATGCAATCTGGATTTATATTACAGAAGACTTCAATGATGTGTGTGTGTGTGTGTATATGTGTGTGTGTGTGTGTGCGTGTGTGTGTGTGTGTGTGTGTGTGTGTGTGTGTGTGTGTGTGTGTATTCCCCTAGTTGTGCTTGCGAGGGTTGAGCTCTGCTCTTTTGGCCCGCCTCTCAACTATCAATCAATCATTTGAAATTTTTTCCAAACACACACACACACACACACACACACACACACACACACACACACACACACACACAGCCCGCATCAGCTGTCTAACTCCCAGGTACATATTTACTTCTAGGCAACCGGCTCATTAGGGTGAAAGAAACTCTGCCCATTTGTTTCTGGCATCGCCGAGGATCGAACCCGGACACTAGGATTACGAGTCTAGTACGCTGCCACTCAGCTACATGCCCCGGTAACCATTGTGTGTGTGTGTGTGTGTTAAAAGGAAGGTAGAAAGAAGGTTAAGGGGGGGTCAGACTTCGGAGATAAAGAGATAAGACAGAAAAATAACACAGAAAAAGGGGGAAGAGACCTAAGAAACGAATATGGTGATTTAAGAAGAGGTAGGAGTAATAGTTTATTTAGAATCGGAATGGAATTAGTATAGAGAGAGATTTTAAGTCATGTGACCAAAATATTTATAATTCTAACTGGGAATTTGTGCAGAGAAAAAAACAGTTTTCTGTACGAATTGATATTATTTCCTATTAAGTGTGACGTGGTGTAGCTCGATATGGTATTAATTACATGGATGGTGTAGAATAATATGAAATAGTATAGAATAATGACAAAATATAGCACAGCATATCATCTTAGAACATTGTATTGCGCTGTCCGAAATAGATATCATAGTATGGTATTCTAGAGCAAAATTAATAGCAAGAGAGAGAGAGAGAGAGAGAGAGAGAGAGAGAGAGAGAGAGAGAGAGAGAGAGAGAGAGAGAGAGAGAGAGAGAGAGAGACAGAAAGACAGACAGATAGAAAGACGAAGTAAGAAGGGTGGACAGACAGACGGATAATCGCTCAAACATTAACCACTGCTCTCCCCAATTCCTAGTACACGTAATCACTAATAACTGCCATGTTTTTCCCCTTCAATCATAATTTTGTCAAGATGAACTCCAACAACACAAACATCCTTGACAGTCATTGAGATAATACTAAATAAGCTTTAATCCGGAAAAAATTAAACCCAGCGTCCTATCAAATTAATTTTGTTTAATTATCCTCACTATGCTTACAAAATATGCAAGGCTTTAATGTGGAAAAATAGTGTCTATGTTTAAAGGCAAATATTCTGATTTAAAGTAGCCATGAGACACACATGGCATATTTTAGCAACATGACACGATATGAGAGATATGACATCTTGTGAGACACATGACATCTTGTGAGAGATATTAAAGCTAAATCTTGAAAGCTAGAATGGGAATACCTTCAAGAACGGACTCTTGGGGATAAAATTCACAGAACAGATTCTGAAAACCACTCAATTGGTGTCAGCATTCCTGAGGGAAGTGAACATGAATCCTAGTTGTGCAATGTCTACTACACAGATCCTTGAAATTCACGCCTATGTTAATGACTGCTCTATAAACTTTACCAATGGTAGTGAAGAAATGTCACCTGAAACTATGTTTAATAATTACAATGATACTTGCAATATATATATATATATATATATATATATATATATATATATATATATATATATATATATATATATATATATTTAGGTTAGGTATGGCTTAATTTATGTCATAACCTTTAAAATACCAACATAAGAATAATTTTTTGGGATACCACACTCACTGTATATAAACTTCCTCCCTGTATATATACACACTTCGCTGAATACATACACACTCGCTGTGTACATACACATTCGCTCTATACATACACACCAGCTGTATATACACACACACTTCACCAGCTACCTTGGCTACACTTGATTGTATTTTCCTCATTCTTTCATCTAATCTGAACAAATTTACCTTATATATTTTATCTAAGATCACTCAAAAAAAATATTAAAATTAATAATAATCGATAATTTAAGTGTCAGGTTTCCATCTCCTTGTGTAATAAAGCAACTAAGCAATGATAGAATCACTAATAAATTTAAATAAAGAAACATTTCAATTATATCTTCGATCTTACTAACTACACTACCTCTTGCAGTGCACAATTAATTTCAGCCAACATTTTATTGATGTATTTACTGTACTAAGCTCAAAGTGAACTTGTACAATAGGCAAAAGCCCCTTTTTGTTAATTAGTTAAATTTATACGATCGTTTATTTAATTCTGCCTTTGTAATGCCTAAAAAAATAACAAAATTATTATTATTATTATTTTATTATTGTTGTTATATTTATTATTGTTAAATATTATTAGTAATATTTTATTATTATAATTATTATTATTGTTATTGGAAGTAGTGTAAATTTTATTAATTGTAATAGTAGCGGATTGTTAAATTATTTGTTTATTTATATTATTTTAGTTTATTAATATCTTTATTATTATTATTATCTTTATTATTATTATTATCTTTATTATTATTATTATTATCTTAAATATCTTAGTAGCTTAGATACTCCGTCTGTCAGAAGGAAGAGATACATTTCAGCTCTATAGTTATCTGTAGGAATTCAGGTTGTCTGGCCCTTTATTGATAATATTAGGTCGTTTGGTCCTTTATTGATTAAATTAGGCCGTCAGCTAAAACATGTTTAATATTTCGACTTATTTCAAGTTGAGCTGGTAGTGTGGTGGTTACTAACGACCGCTGTAGTTGAGCAGTTACGTGCGGTCCATTCTGTGTGATTGATCTACATGCTGTAGATCTTGTTTGGTAGTCACATATGGTTTGTTTTGCTCAGTAGTTACTTATGCTAACAACTGTTTGGTAGTCAACTATGGTAACATTTGTTCGATAGTCACAGTTTCTATGTTAATATTTTCATAGTTACTTATTATTATTGAGGATGAAGGACAGACCCAATTAATGTTTAAGTGTATTAAAAAAAATTCAGATATAACCTACATCCAGTATACAAGGTCCTGTATACAATCAACACTGTATACACCACCTTGAGAAAAGGATATAGGTTACATTCGAAAATTAATTTTTTTAACACACAAATTGAGTTTTTCCTTCAACATTCAAGCACTACTGCATTGAAGTACATTTCTCCATTACTTTAATTAATGAAAAAATATTCTTAAAATTGTATTGATTATAATATTCAGTGATCTACCAGACACATGCCGCTATATAAATGGAATTGCAATGATCGGAGCATTGGAATTCTCCCCTTATAACAAGAGTCCATACGAGCGTAACAGAACCCCCATACTACACTATCAGAAAACCACTCTTGTGGGAGGCTATCGTTGTTATTTTATGATATCGTGCTTGGAAAAGAATATAGAGCATATTGTAATTACATTTTTAGCCACCAAAACTATTCAATTTTTACTCTACCCTGTTACTATGGAGACAGTACATCAAGCGGTTCGAAGTATATAACTTTTTTTTTTTATTTAGTATCAACTCTAATAGGAAAAAAATATACAATTAAATTACCGAAGCAGCACAACAATACCAGGCGAGAAGAAATAGTGGCTAAAACAATAGGTTTCAGGCCCTAAATGAGTTTCCGGAGGGTAATTATCTTAGGAAATTAGGGTTCGAGTGAATGTGCTAATTCTCCACACAGGGAACGAGGTCTCCAACTTGCTATCTAACGGGTGAAGAGATCAGGGGTGAGGATATCAGGAAATTGTTGTGAACCCTTTCCCGAGATCTGGAGATCTGGTAATATTGAGCCATAGGGATAAGAAATGATATCACTTCTTATCTCTGTGGCTCTTGTGTGTCTGTGTCTGTCTCTCTCTGCTGTCTGTCTTGCTGTGTCTGTCAATGGCTCTTCGAGCATGTTTCCATGATTGTCTGTCTCTTTCTGTCTTCTCTGAATGTCTATTTTGACTCTATAGCTCTTCACTATCTATCTGCCTATTGCCACAACTCTACTCTCTTTCTGTCTCTGTCTCTCTGTCTCTCTCTCTCTCTCTCTCTCTCTCTCTCTCTCTCTCTCTCTCTCTCTCTCTCTCTCTCTCTCTCTCTCTCTCTCTCTCTCTCTCTCTCTCTCTCTCTTTCTCTCTTTCTCTCACTGCAGTTTTTAAACCACTTTTTTGTGTTTACATACTTACAGAATGTATACAACTACATCAATTATACATGATTTTTATTATATACCATCCAACTAAATTTACACACCTGTAATAGTTAAACACACCTGTAATAATTAAACACCTGCTTCAAAGACACACCTACAAAATTTATTTATTGTAGGTGTGTCTTATTCCAATGTTTACACACCTCCAATATTTACACACCTGAATCATTTACACACCTCAAGTATTCATATACATCCAACATTTATACCTTAGATTATTTACACACACACATACCTACAGTATCTATACGTCTGTAATGTTTATTAGTAAACATTAGAGGTGTATAATAATACACATTACAGCTACAGGATTCCTCCTGTATGGAGACCTTTCTGTGTCTAAATTCCTGTCATTTTTGTTCTTTCTTTCTTCAGCATTCCAGTGCATCATTCACGAGCTTTGTTCTGTTATTTGCGATAAAAAAAATGTTGCTTTTCACTTCTGCTTTCGCGATATTTCGATAGCTCTTGATCACAAAGGGTTGCGATCAACCTGTCTTCGTTTTGGGGATAGAGTTATGGAATTTGGATCATTATTGCAGGCTGCATAAGAGATGTTATGAGGTCCAGTGTGTAGAGTTACATAGTTTGGTGAAGGTTTCGTAACTTTCGAATATACTTTGTTAGAAGTATTTTAATGGGAAATGTTCTTAGAACTTGAATAAGTAAAAATGTGCTTTATAAATGTGTTTGATATTAAATATTTAGGTTTTGTAAGAAAATGCTTACTTACATCTTCTCTGGAACTTGTAAATTCTTCCATTGATCATGGGTTCAACACCTCTCTCAGATCAGGCACCTCTCTTTGCTCTATTGTCAAGACCTCCTGGAATTTACTAGTTCTAGCAAATGCTTACTTATATCTTCTCTGGAACTTGTAAATTCCTCCATTGATCTTGGGTTTAACACTTCTCTCAGACCAGGCACCTCTCTTTGCTCAATTGTCAAGACCTCCTGGAATGTGTTGTTGAGTTTCTCATTCACTTTCTTATCACTCTAAATGAGCCTGTCCGGCCCTTTTCTCAGTTTCATCATGATGTTGCTGTGCAACACTTTGGGGAGGATCTTTGTTTTATGTGCTATGACGTTTTCATACTGTCTCTCCGCTTCTCTTCTGACACTGAGGTACTTATTCCTAATCCTCGGATATCTTGCTTTGCTCTCTGGTGTTCTGTTATCCCTCTAGTTTCTCCATGCCTTTATATTTAGCACTTTGCCTTACATCCCTGTGTGTATTCACCTAGTTATGTTTGCGGGGGTTGAACTTCGGCTCTTTGGTATCACCTTTCAACAGTCAGTCAACTGGTGTACAGGTTCCTGAGCCTACTGGGCTCTATCATATCTACATTTGAAAGTGCGGATGGAGTCTGCCTCCACCACACCACTTCCTAAAGTGTGTGCCTGTTTTATGTTCCTATGGGCAAAGTAATACGATTACAAAATTTCTGTCCATTTTCTCAAGACCCGTTTTTATTTTTTTAAGTTTTACTACAAGAAAATATATCTTTTCAATATCGTTTTTTTAATATATAGCTTGGCATGACCAGCGGACAGTGGCCAAAATAAAGTCGAGAAGGATGGGGGGCAGTATGTGACTGGCACTATATTCTCTCTTCAATTCTAGCTCTCTCGACCCGATCATGTTGGGCACGTACCCCACAGAAATCAAGGTGCAAAGTTGAGTGAGATTATCCACAAGACAGACCCTAAATCTGTCAGACAGACAGATATAGGGTTGTTATATACATTCTCTGCTCTACTGCTGTTCTGCTGTAATGAATTCATCCATAGTGGCTGGAGCTCTCACGAGAGTCCTGGAATGAATGTAAGGTTTTGTTCAGTAAGTTAACACCACTATTGAATTCCCGGTTCCAGTTTAAGGGGGGGGGGGGGGGTTGCGGTTTTATTAAGGTTCGTTGGGGGAGGGGGGGGGGGCAGGTCGTGTTCGGTTGGGGTGTAGCATTTCTGTCCAGCACTACTGTTTTAACCGGAAAGGGAAAAAAAGGGAAAAAAAGAAAACATTATAACTTTTCTTTTCCTCCCCAAAAAAACTCAATTGCGTAACAAGCAGAGAATTCCATGACTGCAAAATGGCGTCATCGGATGGAGAAAACGTCAAGTCCTTCCTAAATTGCATTTATTTTCCCAATGGCAAGGGATCAAAGTGAGGTGCATAGGGGCTGTGCAAATGAAGGAAGAGAGAGAGAGAGAGAGAGAGAGAGAGAGAGAGAGAGAGAGAGAGAGAGAGAGAGAGAGAGAGAGAGAGAGGGAGAGAGAGAGAGAGAGAGAGAGAGAGAGAGAGAGAGAGAGAGAGAGAGAAAGAGAGAGAGAGAGAGAGAGACAATGAGAGAGAGAGAGAGAGAGAGAGAGAGAGAGAGAGAGAGAGAGAGAGAGAGAGAGAGAGAGAGAGAGAGAGAGAGAGAGAGAGAGAGAGAGAAGAGAGAGAGAGAGGTAATATGTAATATATTATATATATATTTTGGAACTATTATCTTATAACTGTTAGCAGTAGTATGTTTTAGATATTAGCAATATATAGATATAGAATATAGATATTAGCATAGTCTATAGAGATTATAATTAGTTGATATTCAGAGTAGTTCAGTAATATTGCACAGATCTCTTTGTCACTGATAATCAACATAGAGTAATATACCCCCTAATATACAGCATACTTCGGTTCTGGTGCACAGAAAGCTTTGGCATGTATGCATAAGTTCTTTGTACTCTGAAAGTCAATTGACAACCTCTAGACAACATCCACTTCAACCAAATTCGAGTTCATCTCCTGAGAGACTGAAGGGAAACTGTGATCTGATATAGATTGTTATACAACCTATAGTTGACTTAACATTCTGAATATCAGTTCTCATCTGATATTCATTTATTACTTGAAGTATCGTGTAGGGTATCGTCTCTCTGTATGATAGTATCATCTGTATGATAGTATTTGTCATTTTTCAACTCATAAATAACTCCTAATGGGTATCATTCTTTATCTGATACTTGAAGTAATTTATTGGGCACCATTTTTCATCTGATATTTCAAGTAACCTGAATTTAATCATCTCTTGGGTATCATTTTTTCCTGTGATATTTGAAAAAATTTCTTGAGGATAATGTCTCATCTGATACTTGAATTATCTTGGGGGGGATATAATGTTTCATCTCGTGAAGATCATTCACTAGAAAGACTTAATGAAAATTATACATTAGATGAGAATGGCGATTGAATCGTGAGTAAGTTATTCATAAAGCATGTTCCTATTTGCTAATTTTAATTACAAACCAGGATGACATAATTCTATATATGTTTGATTATTTACAATTAAGTATTAATTAAATAAATAATTATTTGAGTTAACTTCGACGATAATAATTATGTTTTAGTCGATATAAATAGAAATAAACAAATTGATAATTAGCGATATTTGTGATATATCGAATGAAATGATTAGCAAAAACATGCTGATGTATATGGTCGCAGTAAGTACAAAATTATGAAACATACTAATAACTAATCTCTTATAACTAATCAGTCGCTTTAAAAAAATATTACAAAAAATATTCTCAGGATTTTTTTTTAAGAATACTAACTTAAAAATTATTCACTGATGTTTTCAAATAATAAATATATATATATTAAAAAAGATGACTAAAAACATATAACATAAATTATTATACATATAAAAAATCATATAAACCTAACACCCATCTTGAAGAAAATTAATTAATAGGGTTAAATAGACACACTATATCTCGGTTCATATATATTGAGAGTATATACTTTAATGATGGACTAGGCTCAAACGTTATATAGGTATATACTGAATTATGTACTGAACCTGCTGGCACTTCAGTATATTCTCATGGAGTGCTTTAATAACTTTCCTCCCCCCCAAGATAACGAGTTAGTAACCAATGGAGCCATTGACTTAAATTTATTCATCTCGGTTCTAAGTCGAAGTCAAAGATTCATACAGTCTAAGAGAAAGTGAAGTCAGTTCAGTGAAGTCGCTGTACAACGATGTCACAGAACTACAATTATCACATTCAGAGGACGAAACAACATGCTTAAGGGAGAAACACGTAAGAAATAACAAAATACCGTTAGTGATATCGTCTCAGTTCGTCCAAGAGGGTTATCAAGCCGTGATAACGGTCCTCATTGACGGACAGAAATGTCGACACTTCAGTTATCTTCAGACGCGTAGGTTAGGTGTGTATTTTCGAGCTCAGTTATCGGGACTTATCGCCTGCAAAATGTTTTTTTTAAGATATCACGTGATTTTAAGATATCACATGATTTTAAGATATCACGTGATTTTAAGATATCACGAGATGATCCGCGGGTATCGAACACTGCGGCGCGGTCTCTTACAAAAAGATAAGATGCACCAAGTCTGTTGTGAAATGATAACGAATCATGATATCATATATTCCAATAATATGATGTTTGGTGAATACAAATTTAATATTTATACACAGGTATTTCTAAGAATTTTACAGTTCTTTGCTAATAAGATAATTTATATAATCAAGATATCAAAATTCTATGTAATAACTCTCCATAGGAATGGTAATAATGTTAATATATAATAAAAATTTCTATTATATAAATATTTAACTTGAAAAAATCTCAAGAATATCTTTTTTAATTTATATGTCATTAAATTTGCACTTTAAAGTGGTGTTAAAAGCTGTGTTTATTAAGGTTTAAATAGTTTTAATTTTAAAATAAATTATTGACAAGAACTTAAATAATGTAACCACAGTTCTGCGAGGTTTGGTTAATGATAAATTGGAGTAGTGAATTGACCAACAATATATATATATATATATATATATATATATATATATATATATATATATATATATATATATATATATATATATATATATATATATATATATATATATATATATAATTAATGTTTGTACAGCACAAAAGAGTTCTCGTAAAAGGCGTTCTATAGAGGGATCTCTTGGCCCCTTTCCTCTCCTGCAGAGCTCATATAGAGAGTTATATATTGCAGGTTGACCATGTATATATGTTATATATATCAACCATATAGCAGGTTCACCAGAGAGGTCAACATTTGGGTCGTGGATGAAGACACTCTGACAGGCACACAGGGAAGGCGGAAGCATAGAGCCAGAGCTCAACATCCGCAAGGACAACTAGGTGAGCACAGGACTTCCTGTGAGAGGATCGACAGCTCACCACATATAAGAGAAAGGAGTTACGAACCCACCTTCAAATCCCTTATCGTGAGAAATCATTTTATATAAACACTTAAGTTATAGATGCAGATTCCCTTGACCAGGCGTTTCAGTTTTCAACTTTACCGACAAAGTGCTGTTTGGGGCACTTTTGGGTGTGAAGGTTTTTGTTCTAATCCTCGAGGAAACAATCTAGAGGAGAATAGAAGAGATACGAGGAGGATAGAAGAGATACGAGGAGGATAGAAGAGATACGAGGAGGATAGAAGAAAGAATATATGTTCTGGATGGCCAAAAAGCTGTGTAACTTCTCACATTGCATCTAGCCTTAGAGGCTAGACCTATCCAGGCTTACCTATCCCCTGAGGTGTACACTATCATTCGACTTTCCGAAGTTAAGAAAGTATGATAATCTCCAGAATATAAAATCCATGAAAGTGTTGAACCTATCTAAGGCTAGATTTATCCTATCTAAGGATAGATTTAACACTCATACTCGTTAAACCTATACTTGTTCATGCTCTTTATCCTGATCAACTTCCACAACCGATTGCAAACAGAGCTACTAGGATAGTCTTAGAGTGGTAAATATTGCCTCAACAAATCTGGAATCAGCTTCTAGTAAATATAATCCAGGCTTCCTCAATTTGCTAGCCCCTCATGTTAGGGATTTTTTATTAGCTGTTGCCAATTCCCTATATCTGAAACGTTGGGCCTTTAATATTGGTGATACTCTTTGCCCTACTGCCCCCCCCCATATCTCCTCTTAACATATCTGAGATAATGTATCGGCAGATCAATACGTTCACCATCACCTGTTAAATGAACAGATTGCTAGGCACGAGATCATTATTATCCTTACATCATTAGTGCGTAGTTTGGCTACAATCAAATGTACAGCACATAGGAACCCCCCTAAATGTACA
>NC_091216.1:31900171-31912671 GCF_040958095.1 Procambarus clarkii | reverse complement strand
TGCCAATGATAATTTTCTGCATATGATATATTTTTTAATTTCTCGCAAAGCAGAAGAGTCATGAAAGACATCAATGATGGAACAAGACCCCTACGTACACTAAGTAGCGACATACACAGTTTCAAGTGTAGATATGATTCAAGTGTAGATATGTAGATAACAGGAACCTGTACACCTGTTGATTGACAGTTGAGAGGCGGGACCACAGAGCCAGAACTCAACCCCCGCAAGCACAACTAGGGGAGTACACATGTATAATCTGAGAAAAATGAAAAGGATAGAGGGGGGAGAGAGAGAGAGAGAAGGTTGGGGGGATGCTTGTAGGGGGGGGGGGATGTGGACAAGGGTATGAAAGCACAGATGAAGGCAGGGCAAGTATCTTTATTTACCACCTTTCCTTTTCCTCCCCCCCCTTTTTCCCTTTGCCCCCCCCCCCCATCTTCCCCTATTCCCCTATCTCCCATCCGTAGTTCCTGCGTGACAACTCATCTCTCCCCAGCCTCTACAATCCTGTTCCAAAGGCAGTTGCAAGCAGTGAACAAGCAACTACCAACGGCATGACAAACGGGTAAGGACAAGGCTTCCTTGTCCGAACTACCAACGGCCTCCCAAACCACCGTTACCAAGAAGTTGGATACTCGTTACCTGTTCCAGGGCGTCGATTTTCCTTTGCTTATCAGGTATGGTTGTTTAGTTTTGCATCTCTTCACATTACTTGCTTCAGTTCCCTTGTGAATTCCTTGTTTAATTATCTCTCTGAATCTGCTCATTTGTGTGACATCTAACGCACTGATAAATGATGATAAATGATTTAACGAGGGGTATATGGCATACTCCTGGAGAGGGGGGGGGGAGGGGGTAATTAGCTGTTATAATTTGTGTGTTGTAATATATGCACTCTGTTTTAATCGTGATACATGATCTATACAAACGGTTAAGACAGCTGAAAAAACAGAATAAAATTAATTGAAGCCCGGAAAAATCTATGACTTTCAAAACACCTGCTACCAGTAATAAATAAACAAATGCTCACGCACACAAACATACATATTCAAACACACACACACACGCACACACACACACACACACACACACACACACACACACACACACACACACACACACACACACAGGCGGGACCAAAGAGCCAGAGCTCAACCCCCGCAAGCACAATTAGGTGAGTACACACACACACACACACACACACACACACACACACACATACACACACACACATACACACACACACACACACACACACACACTGGAAGGTTTTCCAGGTTTCGGAAGGTTTTCTTGGAAGTCCTGGATAATGTAGCTAATCCATCCTTTTCTTTCATATGGGATTATTGACATTTTGTCAAAGACATTTTAACATGTTTGTCAAACAGGATTCCCCTTTGATTCTCAAGTCGATTATCAAGACAATCGACTTGAGAATGGTCCAGGACGGACCGAAACGTCGTCGTCCCTTCACTTTCTAGTGTGTAGTCTGGTCAACATACTTCAGCCATGTTATTGTGACTCATCGCCTGCATCTGCATTCCTTGTCTGATTCTCGCTTATTCGTTCCCTGCTCTATTGCAGTTGCTTCAATTCTCCTTTGTCTTGCTCTCTAAGTATATTTTCCAAGTTCACTTACTTTACTTCCTTGCCTCTAGACACTGTTCAATTATGGGCTGGTAATGTGATTTTTCACACTTGATCTTGTTTCCTCTACCACTGAAGTACTTCCCAATATTACCTAATTCTGGCATACCCCCACTTTCGAATATGCTACTTTTCTGCCTCATTTATTTGATTTTAAGTTGAACTGTCAATTGTGTACTGTCGTCGTCCCTTCACCTTCTAGTGTGTGGTCTGGTCAAAAGACTTGTCAGCCCTTCAAACAACCCTAAAGACATCAATCCTTAAGTTGTCTAAAGTCAAAGCACAATTTGAGAGAGGAAAAATAGTCATTTTCGATTCTTTAATGGCAGAAGCCATTTGAAAATAACTCTGGCTACCCCAGGGGACAAAAGCTGTGTTACAAAGTGAAATCATTGACACATCTACTAGAAATGATTATTTCATTACTTTCGAACAATTTATTTTTTCCAATGTGGCGCCTTCTCTCAACCAAATACGAAAACAGGCACTGACCTACCTGTAATATCTTCAGATATCTTCCTCGGATAGACGGCATTTCTTAAGTCAGTCACACAGCTTTCCTGGAACAAGATGTGAAACTATTTTATGAACTAAAATAACTCGAGGGAAAAACAGAAACATTAGCCAATTTTTGTGAAATAAACATGAAATGTCATTAAAAATCCATAGAAGTGGATATAGTTGGTGGAACTTATATATATTGGATTCCAACTCCTCAAACAGAACATTTCTTAGGTTGAAAATGCTCTTTAAGATTTTTTTTAAACTTAAACAAATAATTACAATTAGTGTAATTGAGTACCAAAATATATGAAAGTATAATAATATAGTATTTTCTGTTACTATATAAGGGCCATAGCTTGCTGTAACTATACAAGGACGATAACCTCCTGTACTATACGAGGACGATAGCTTCCTGTACTATACAACAACAACAACAACAATACAATTTTATTTAGGTAAGGTACATACATACAATAAATATTTACAAGGATTGTTTAACTTATAGGTATAGCTAGTACATACAATGCCTAAAGCCACTATTACGCAAAGCGTTTCGGGCATGGACGATAGCTTCCTGTAACTAAGTACGGGTAATGAACTGTTACTTAGTAAGGGCGATAACCTCCTGTAAGCAAGCAAACAAGGGCAATAACCAAATCGCAAAAATATATAGGTTATCTCCTAAGGAGAAGCAAAGAGAGGATTGCAAGTCTTGTTTCATATTTTTTCAATAAAGACTAATTAACTTCAATAAACTGTCTTCAAATACTGAAGTTTTTATTCCTATGACAGCTAGTGCGGGGGATAAATTATCTTCGCGTGACATTTTTCAATAATATTTCACACATTTTCCTGTTCTTTAAAGTTTTTTTTTAATCACAGGAAGTAAACATTTCTTGAAAGTGTATGTTATCCTCCGTTAAGACTTAACCGAACATCACTCCGTTCCTATTATGAAGCCTTTACTGTAATCATTAGCAAATATTATGTTTTCATTTTACAAGAACATTTCTGAATGCATATAACGCTTATATAAACTTCATTATATCCTCAGAATTGCTGAGGGAAAGAATGACAATATATTCAAAATACCAAAATTATATTGAATAGGGCATTTTTTTTTATAAATAAAAAAGTTAATATTAAGAAAAATATAACCACTCAGTACCGTCACATTTTTATTCCAAATAATGTCTTTCGAATTCAAGAAAAACCTAAAAATTCAAGAAAATCCTAAAAATTCAAGAAAAACATAAACAAATCAAGAAAAAACGAAACAAGAAAAACAGCTTTAAATATATATTTCCAGACTGAATATAAGGTCTAGTACGCAGACGAGGAGTCACAATAACGTGGCTGAAATATGTTGACCAAGCCACACACTAGAAAGTGAAGGGACGACGACGTTTCGGTCCTTCCTCGACCCATTCTCAAGTCGATTGTGGACCATTCACAATCGACTTGAGAATGGTCCAGGACGGACCGAAACGTCGTCGCCCCTTCACTTTCTAGTGTGTGGTTTGGTTAACATAAGGTCTAATAATTTGGAAAATACGCATATACTACTTTGTGAGTGAGATATTGATGAAGTCAAACTTGTTACTGTGTGAGTCAATGAGACAACTGACTCATAAAGTAGTGTACATGTACTTATACCCATGAATAAGAAGAGTCAGGTTTCTTTCCTACCTCGTGAGTATTTGGGAGAAGGTAGGAGATTAACTTGACACTACTTTGTTTGTGAGTATCAATGACAAGGAAGTAGACAAAATTATCGAGACTTTGTGAGAATCTTAGACAAGGAAAGAGACAAAACTTGATGCTACTTTGTAAGTATCAAAGGCAGGGTTAAAAGTAAGCTACGCACAGATATATGAGTATCTAAGACCGTGCTAAAGACAACCGCGACACCGTTCTGTGAGCATCTGAGATAAGGCTAGATACAAAATTGTATATTTAGAACCAATGAAAGAATCCAATAACGAAAATAATGGTTTGGATTGTCTCATTCAAGTTGATTAATTTAGAATTTGCATATGTAGAGTCACTATAAAGGTAATATCAATACACAAATTATCTATACACACATATATATTCTCAATATTAAAGTAGTTTAATACACAGATAGTTATACAAGTAGTAGTAATCCACATGTAGTCTCAATACACAGGTTTTGAGACTACAAAGTTTTTAATACAAAGATAGCCTCAGTGTAGAGTCAGTGTCAATTACACAGGCCAATTCAAAACACAATTAGTCTCTTCTACATATATATAACATGTAATGAAAATTACACATAAAACAATATGAATATTAATAGAAAATTGAAATACCATCAGCAGAAAGAAAGCACAAGCTGAATGCTAAACACTTAAGTATGTTAAAATTTTGTTTCTGTTAAAAGCATTCTCTAAGTTGACAACTAAATGAGAAAGGTATTGCTAGCATTGAATACAAATATTATATCATTTATAGCTAGAAGAACAATGAAAATATTATCTAGAAATATTCGGACACGCAATTTAAATATTGTTTAATAATTGGCATAAAAAATATATATGCAGGCGATGAGTCACAATAACGTGGCTGACGTATGTTGACCAGACCACACACTAGAAGTTGAAGGGACGACGACGTTTCGGTCGGTCCTGGACCATTCTCAATCGACTTGAGAATGGTCCAGGACGGACCGAAACGTCGTCGTCCCTTCAACTTCTAGTGTGTGGTCTGGTCAAAAATATATATGTTCGAATCCTTGAGGAATCCTTGAGTTTGCAGTTGAATATTGTGTTGGGGGGTCATTCAAGCTTTACATGCATATAGGATTGTGTGTATTCTAAGCTTGATCAACTGATTTATGTAGAGAGTCATGCACAGCATTATCTATAAGTGTTGATGTAGCTAATAATATGTCAGAGCGTCGCCTACATTATCTAAATTATATTGAATATACGTATCTGAGAAAATAAACAATTCAGATACACAAACATTCCAACCTGATTGCGTAGGATTTTTTCTTAGCTGTCACTGTTTCTCATGCTGTCTGCCTGTCAGTCTCTGTTTCTATCTGTTAAACAGAGCGACGGTCTCGCTTCATGCAGGTCGGCGTTCAATCCCCGACCGTCCAAGGGGTTGGGCACCATTCCTCCCCCCCCCCGTCCCATCCCAAATTTTTATTTTGATCCCTTCCAACTGCTATATAGTCGTAATGGCTTGGTGCTTTCTTCCAACAGTGTCCTTCCCTTCCCTGTCTGTCTGTCTGTCTGTCTGTCTGTCTGTCTGTCTGTCTGTCTGTCTGTCTGTCTCTCTCTCTCTCTCTCTCTCTCTCTCTCTCTCTCTCTCTCTCTCTCTGTTTCTCTCTCTGTCTCTCTCTCTCTCTCTCTCTCTCTCTCTATACATATATATATATATATATATATATATATATATATATATATATATATATATATATATATATATATATATATATATATATATATATATATATATATATATACACACATATACATATATACTCTTTTATCAAGTAATGCATTCATGATCAGAGGAACTTTTATTTTAGGAACAAAATCCGTCCCAAGTTCTTTATGCACTTTCTAATTAGGTATTTATCATTATGTGGACGCTGTTCCACCTACCAAAAAAAAAAATATCCACACGCATATATGTGCTTTGGTTTCCATGTACAAAATCCTCATTGAATGAATTACATAAACAAGCGCAGAGTAAACACAACAAATTTAGAATTAGGAATACACAGAGCAAATAAACAGGCAAAGAAAAACAAATAAACAGGTAAAGAAAACTCATTGCATGAGTGGGCCAAATTAGATACTTGTATGAGCCATGTCAGGCTGTGTGGGGGAAGGGAGATATCCAAGAATTTTCACACTTTCTCTGAAATTAATATTTACTCTGAAAATATTGCTGCTGCGACAGAGGAAAATTTGAGCAAGTGAAAATACGTTTCAAAACAGCTTACACCACACCCCCCCCATATATATACCAGAATCCACCATGCTCAGAGCTTGCCTCAAATATTGCCTCATGGAGAGGAATTAGTGTATGCGTGTTTACCTTGAGTCAAAAAAGCATTTATACACAGAAACTTGGAATGAAAAAAGAAGAGATATATGACAGTTTGTTGACAGTGGGGGGAGAGAGAGATGGAATTGAGTGCTTTCCAGGGGGGCAGCTGGATCTCAGAGAATGACAACTATCCATGGACACTCCTTTAGCTCAAGGGACATCTTGACATCTATCCATAGATGCTTTTATGAAACATGAGAAGAGATAACACCTATCCTTGGATGCTCGGGAGGTCTAAGGAAAGAAGCGACTTTTCTCCCTGGTCAATATTGGAATAAAATCTGCAAAACAAATTTTAAATAAACTAAGAATAAACATGAAATAAATAAAATATAATTTCCATTTAATTACAAACAAATATTATGGTACTGATGAAAATCTGAATAAAAATAAAGAAAAAATGTATAATAGTATGTATAACATTAATTATTAATAGTAATGTCTTCTCACAGACATATTAACATAGGATTAAACCCCACACATGTGTATATGTGAAATATAGGGAAGGAATTTACACCAAGTCTTTCACACTCTTTTGAGTGCTTTGTCAAGGTCTGAGTGTGTGATTAGTATGAGACTTACAATTCAACGTCTAATGATTAGACGTTGAGATGTAAGTCTGGTCCTAATCACACACTCAGACCTTGACTAAGCACTCAGGAGAGTGTGAAAGACTTGGTGTAAATTCCTTACATATATTTCACAAATACACAAGTGTGTGATTTTTTTTTAACTTAATAACATTAATGATATATAAAAACAGTTAATGTTCTGAGAAATATTCAGCTAATTCCGCAAATAAAATAATTACTTATATTTTCAAAGAATTCAAGTATTACTTATATGATTGTGATTATTATTATTATTTTTATTATTATTATTATTATTATTATTATTATTATTATTATATAAGAATTCGTTTGAAATTTTGTCTATATATTTACAGGTTTCATATGACTTTTGATGATTGATGCATATTTTTGGTCTTGAGATTAATCATTACATTACTCTACATAAGTTTACTCGTAAAACACACACACACACACACACACACACACACACTCACACACACACACACACACACACACACACACACACACACACACTCACACACACACATACAAACACTATTATAATCATAAATAACTGAAAACTAACATTCATAATACACAGATACAAATATGCAATAAAGATAAAATAACTGACCACGTTACCATATAATAGAATAAATGTCTAATTATATTGTCCCTGTCGTACTATTTTCTAAAAGGCACACATCAAGAGCTCTCGTCTTGATGTGTGCCTTTCAAGGCAGTGTCTTGTCTATCGGTGATGTGTGCACTGGTCAAGAACTTTCGTTTTTCGTATTAAAATGTGAAAATATCTAAATTAATATTATACTACAATATAAAAGTATGTGTACCTGGGTTGTAGTTGTTATATTTTGTACTTGCTTATACCTTTAAAGTTTAGAAAAATGGCTATTATCAAACTTTTCTTTGACCTTTGCCTTGGACAAAGGTCCTAGGGAATATATATATATATATATATATATATATAATATATATATATATATATATATATATATATATATATATATATATATATATATATATATATATATACATATATATATATATATATATATATATATATATATATATATATATATATATATATATATATATATATATATATATATAAATCTTCAGGTATAACTTCAAGACGTCTTCTCTAATGCTGTTGTGACGCAAAGATCAAAAGACATTTTTTGAGGCGAATAATATATCCATTTTCCCACCTTAGAGACATAAACAATTATAAAGCAACAATTACTAACCCAGGGACAAACAAGTTTTACATGTTGTTATTAATATTAACAAAGAAATAAGGTACGAATCACATCCATTTCCCCCCGCCCCAAAAAATAAAAAATCTCAATGATTATTAAACTCAAGAAAAAGTTTTCAAAAGAATGAATGAGCCCAGACTCGACGTTGTTGTTATTAGTTATTGTCTGGGTGAAGAAAATAAGCAGTTAAAAGAACCTTCACTAAATTATCATTCGGCGTTCTTTTGTTGTCTTCAACTGCTGGATTAGAAAAAAATTAAGCAGGCAGAGCGTTTTATTTCGGAAACATATATATTTTGCGTGTTATATAACCCCTCTCTCATTTAAGTGTTATTTTATTTTAGCGCAAGTGTCGTTTGTTCATTGTACAAGTGTTGTACCTACCTTGTACAAGTGTTGTACATACCTTGTACAACTGTTGTATCAACCTTGTACAAGTGTTGTACCTACCTTGTACAAGTGTTGTACATACCTTGTACAACTGTTGTATCAACCTTGTACAAGTGTTGTACATACCTTGTACAACTGTTGTATCAACCTTGTACAAGTGTTGTACCTACCTTGTACAAGTGTTGTACATACCTTGTACAACTGTTGTATCAACCCAGATTAATAGACGTGTCCCTGTATATGTATCAAATCTTCCCTATTCATGTAATTCGTCTTCTCCTGTGACATTAAGAGTAGTCCCATATTCAAAGTGCCGTACATCTCCTATACAAATGCTCACCTACTATGAAGGGTTGAGTTTCAGCTCCTCGGTCCCTCCTTTCAGCCGTCAGTTAACTAGTGCATAGGTTCCTGCACCTATCATATGTTCGTTTGAAATTGTGTATGGAGTTTGTCTCTAGAACTTTATTTCTTAGTGTATTCCTTTTATTTATTTCTTCGAATTTTGTACATATTAATCATGTCTCCGTTAACTTTTATGTGTTCCAGCCATTTGAGGTTTACTTTTTGTATTCTTTCCTCTTAACTCATGCCTCTTGGCTCTGGGACTAGTCTGGTGGCATACATCTGAACTTTATCTAACTTAGTCTTTTGTTTGACCACATAATGACTTAACGCTAGAGCCGCAAATTCCAGGATTGGTCTGACATATGTAATGTCAGCCTAATCTTGACAACTGTTCCTTGCACCTAGTTCCATTACTTGGCTCTTACTTGAGTTAAATTCTAGTAGCCATTTATTAAGCCTTTTTTCAGCTTGCCCAGGTCATCTTATTTCCTCATGTTACCTCCCTGCCTTTATGCTACTGATACTTTTGCATTATTAGCAATGAGTATTCACCTTTGGATGATGATTTACGCATTATAGATATAGTATAAGGTCCTAGAACTGATCTCTCGCCACTCTATCTCCCTTCACAGTGACCTGCTGTTTTCTGTTGCTTAGGTATTCCATTACTCAATGGAGGAACTTCCATGTTACCTGCTTCATTAACCTATGGGAGGGAGGGAGCCGGTCGGCCGAGCGGACAGCACGCTGGACTTGTGATCCTGTGGTCCTGGGTTCGATCCCAGGCGCCGGCGAGAAACAATGGGCAGAGTTTCTTTCACCCTATGCCCCTGTTACCTCCCTGGAAACACAAACCGAAACTGTCTCTATTTTCCGCTTGTTACAACTTGTAATAAAGTTGTTACATCTTGGCTTAACGTGTTTATGACGTATTAGAACGTTGTTACAACGTGCTATATTGGTTGTTATAACTGGTTAGGAGGTGTTAAAACTTGTTGGAACGTTGTACCAACGTCGTAGTTTCGGTGTGTGTTTGGCGGGCTAGCAGTAAAATAGGTACCTGGGTGTTAGTCAGCTGTCACGGGCTGCTTCCTGGGGGTGAGGGCCTGGTCAAGGACCGGGCCGCGGGGACACTAAAAAGCCCCGAAATCATCTCAAGATAACCAAATATATGAAGCCTGACCACGCTTGTCTATGTTGTCTGATTTCTTTCGCCGTGTAGAAGAATTCTATTAAATTTGTAAGGAAAGATTTAACATTGTTAAATGTGGGTTGGTAGTGCGTTACTTAGTTGCTTCACTCAACGTGAGCTATTAGCTTTGTTCTCAATATCTTTTCCAACACCTTGCATGGTATGCAAATTAAGGATATTAATTTGTAGGTCACTGCGTCATGTCTGTCTCCCTATTTTGTGTATTGGGAGTACAATGGCTGTCTTGTAGCTTTTTTATAGGTCCTTTTCAGTGAGTTACTATATACTTTAGGATACTGTAAGCATAGGGCTTCTGCTCACTCTTTTAGTATCAATGTTGAAAGACTGTCTAATTGTTCAGCCTTTGTTTCGTGTCTAATGCTAAAAGATGCTTCTTTACCTCATCTCTGGCAATCTAAAATTCCTCCAGTGCTGCTTGCTTTAACACTGTCTTGTTCAGTTCCGGCACTTTCCCTTCCTCCATTATGAAGTCTTTATGGAATCTTATTGATGAATTCCTTAAACACACTTCCTTGTCGTTCTCTGTCAGCATCTCCTCCTCTGGAGATGTGGCTGTGAAGTTGGTTAAGCTGGATCTTTTTCTTATTCGCAATCTCATTAACACACTGCGTAACTACCATCCCTGCTATGTACATACCACCTCTGAACAGTCACTATTCCTGAGTGACATACCTGCCATGAACAAGTATCATCCCTCCCCTGTTTACGTACCATACTTCCCAAGAATAAGTGGTATACCTTCCCAAAACAATTAGCATTCCTAACCCTGTTCAAGTGTTACTGCAACAATGCATAAGTACCATACCTACTCTGTGCAAGAAGTTGGTCTGACAACCACCCTAAGCTTGGGTATTGGTGTAGAAATGCAGATACTGAGAAGCTAAGATCCAGGAAACAATATAAATTATCCAATTAACACAAACAAGATTATCTGTGATAATTCAGAGCTCACATGACATATATGAAAAAAATAAGCTATTGATAGGTAGCAGGAGGACACAGATAGAAAATTATTTGGTTAACCAGAGGTCAGTAGAGCTTAGTGATGCATAATCAAATAATAACTGGAATCTGACGGCTCTATATTTCCTCTAAAGAGCCCTGTAGCTGCTAGTGATATGGTGAAGAACCATCTATATATTTGTCCCTTCTCTAGTAAATGCTATTTACTGATCCAAACCACTCTCTCTCTTTCTCTCTTTCTCTCTCTCTCTCTCTCTCTCTCTCTCTCTCTCTCTCTCTCTCTCTCTCTCTCTCTCTCTCTCTCTCTCTCTCTCTCTCTCTCTCTCTCTCTGTCATTCCTTCCCTAACCAATTACTTTCATCTTCTAATTACATTCTAAATAAGAAAGTATAACTCATCTACACAAAAAGAATGTCAGCAAAGCTTACATGACCCTCCATCCTTGCAGCACTTATCCAAGCTTGCATAGATCAGTAAACCTGACCATTAAGCTGGAAGAATAGTGTTGCTGCTGACGCAATAAAGACATAAGTACCAGTAGTTGATATCAGCGACATACACCAAGATGCAGTGACATGATGAACAACCCAGCGGGTTTTCTTCCTATTGGGGAGTGTTGTACATGCTGCTATGGCGGTATGCCCACTCACAGTATGCTGCCCAATAAACTAGCTCCCCGGGAAAATTTTTTAACAAATTTAAACACCGAGAGGTATACCCCCGCTCCTCAGTATACACACACAGTATACTTTAGTCCTGGAGAGTGTTCAAGACTAAAGTATTCTTTCCGGTTGGATAGCAAGCACTTGGGGTTGTCTTAATAACCCTTTAGAGGTTGCTAGGCCCTAACCCCAACACCAAACCTCACGGCTTTGGAAGGATCTGTGAAAACAACTCAATGTGCACACTACTTGTTTCTGAATCTCATATGTCGTTCATCAAGTAGTGTATTGTGAGGACTAATAATAAACAGAAGCTCCCCTATGACTCTGTAATATCCCCATTGGCCAAACTATTATGTATTAACGACAAGACCTACCATTAATGTATGATGACTTACTGTAAATATGTAGCTCTTGTGATAGCACTTTCTCTGTAACTAGCTGACATTGTATGTATAAGGTGTGAAGGATTGAAGAAATTGTTTATGTAATAATCTAAGATGAGGTCTGATAAAGACCTTTTGTGCCCTCTGTAATGCTTTTGCGCTACCGCTCACAGGATGAGTATGGGGTGTACAATAAACTAGCCGCCTTCGGCGGCAACAATCAATCAAATCAAACTCAATGTGCAGGCGAGGAGTCACAATAACGTGGCTAAAGTAAGTTGACCAGACCACACACTAAAAGGTGAAGGGACGACGACGTTTCGGTCCGTCCTGGACCATTCTCAAGTCGACTGTGATGAAGAAGTAGAGGCAGGCAATAAATAGCTAGAGAGGGTTGAGGAGCAAAGTGTAGTAGAGGAGATAGTAGTAGAAATAAGAACTGC
>NC_091216.1:31802671-31897671 GCF_040958095.1 Procambarus clarkii | reverse complement strand
GTACATAATTTATTACCACAAATAATAAATGTATACAATTAGTATACATTTATTATCATCACTAATCATCCATGTAAATAAGTAAACATGCATGTATTTATTATAGACATGTATTACAATACATGCATACATAAGTCAATACAATCAATAATGAGCAATCATTGAACTAATAAGCCCTTGAAGACTACATTGGTTTGGTTCATCCAAGTGGTTAATGTAGCGAAATACAATGAATTAGGTAATTATGATGATTAGGTCATTATCACAGCGTGATAGTGAATAATGGTGCTTATAGTTATGGGATGATGACGTGACTTGATGATGGGTTAAATGGTGACTATAGCGACGGTGTGATGAGGTAGAGATCATTGGTGATAGATAAGTTTGATGATGAACTAATGATTAATGGTGGCTATTGCTATATGATGGTGAGGTCGTATGATGATGATTACAGAAGCCAAGGTATGATAAAGTCACTTGATGATGGTGATTAATAGTGACCATAGTCATGGTATAATGAGGTCGATTGATGGTGAGCTAATGATTAATGGTAACTATAACCCCCGGTATGATGATTTCCGGTAGTGATGATGATGATGACAGCAGGTTGAATAATGCAGGGATAATGAGGTGGATGAGGAGAAAATAGAAGCAGAGAATTGAGGATGAGTTGGATAAATAGAGAATAAAAAGAGAATAAAGAGAAAGAAAATGATAAAAAATGAGGAAAAGAACTACAATGAAGAGGAGAAGGAAAAGGAGGACAAGAATGTGGAATAGGAAGAATACAAGGAGGAGGAGGAGGAGGAAGTAGAATGAAGAATAAAAACAATTAAAAAAAAATAAACCACCTATAGAGCAGACATCACTTACTAAACAATTCACAATCATAAAAACTGACAGACACATTCGGAAATAGTTTGACCAAGACGACTATTTCGAACAAATCTGAACGCAGCGGTACAGTTTTGTTTCGAACACCCCCCCCCCCCACCACCACCACCACCACACCCCCCTTAAACAATAAAGCTGATGGAATAATTTACTAAGCGAGCATCAACTAGCGTCCCAAAGAGCAAGAGACTCGCTAAATCGACTGAGAATGTTTATTGTGACAAAGTCAGTGACAAGTTTTTACTTTGGCATCAAAATTCTATATAAAAAAAGAAAAAGAATATGATTTTTTGGTTAATCTGAGACGGCACAAAAATGAGATCTTTGTATCTGGAGAGTATGATATGTGCGGGATCATTATAGTCGATGTTGCTAGCAACGCTTGCTATCTTGAGAGAGAGAGAGAGAGAGAGAGAGAGAGAGAGAGAGAGAGAGAGAGAGAGAGAGAGAGAGAGAGAGAGAGAGAGAGAGAGAGAGAGAGATGCAAAGAAAAAGGTGGAAAATCAGGTTTTACGAGACATGAGACGAAGCCAAACGCTTCAGAGAGAAGTCAAATAGACCGCACGCAGAAGGCTGTAACCCAGCCAGAGCGGTGAGCTTCAACATCAGCAGCAGCAGCAGCAGCAGGAGCAGCTGCAGCTGCAGTGGCAACAGCAGGAGCGTCCTTGCACACCCTCTGCCATGATTGGTGCATCTCCCAGGCTGGCAATGCGCATGTCCGAGTGGACCCAACTTTCTTTTTATCCTGTGAGTATAGCGGGCAAGGCCTTATGATTTTTAATTTCCTGTTCATAATTTTTATTAACGTGTACTTTTTAATTTTACTTCACAAGACTTTTTTTTCCACCTAATGCGAGATTTTGGCTAATAGTGAAAAATGAGTCCAGAATTGTTGCATGGTTTTCTCCGCATCACACATTCTCTCCTCTACGCCGCGCGATGCATTATACAAATAGTGAACAATACAGTGACGTTCTGTGACTTTTTTTTTGTGTCCAGGCTGGACATAAAAAAGCAGCGAAGCTCTGCTATTGGCTGGCGTTAAGAGAAATAGCACGGTTTCTAGCAGAATTTCGAGTAATTAGCAATAACGTGAGCTCCGGCCAGTAATTCCTCTGCTGCCGTATGATTACTGCTCTCTGGGAACCTCCACAGACTTTTATAAATCCTGTTAAATGCGTTCCAAATGCCTTATCTAGGCCCCGGCTGAGTGCTCGTTATTTAATTGATCACGTGGACGGAGGCGGGAGTGCTTGTTCGTCTCGTGGGTCTTAGATGATGACTGACTGGTTAGATAGTTAGTTTAAATTTTCTATCTTGATTCTTCGAACTCGTTTAGTTTATGTATAAACACACACACACACACACACACACACACACACACACACACACACACACACACACACACACACACACACACACACACACACACTCACACACGCGAGTATGATATGTGTGACCTGCATACCTGTTGATTGACAGTTGAGAGGCGGGACCAAAGAGCCAGAGCTCAACCCCAGCAAGCATAATTAGGTGAGTACAATTAGGTGAGTACACACACACACACACACACACACACACACACACACACACACACACACACACACACACACACACACACACACACACACACACAATACATATGCATTAAAACACACACAGATAAAAAATTAGTACACACCCACAAACACATATTCGCAGAGTAAGGCAGATCCTAGTCAATAATGGCTTCTCTAACGATTAGTTTGAAGACGTCGTTCAAAGAAAGGTGACACGCCATGCAACCTCTGAAGAATCAACTAACACAACACCTGTACCTCCTATCAGACTGTTTTACAGGAACTTCTTTCCAACGGTCTATAAAACAGAGGAAAGAGTTCTGAAAGATATTATTAATAGGAACGCAACCCGTTCTAGTACTTTCTTACAGTCAATATTGACTTATTAAATAAGTGCATACGTGACATACTGAGGAACGTTATCCCCACAGACACAAATCAGAAGATACAATTAACAATTAACTACAAAAACAAGAAGACAAACCTACTCATGAAAAACTCACCAGACACCAACTGTAAACGCCAAAACTCTTTGGGGCTTACAGTTCCCAAGTGGGCATTTGAAGGTATAGACGACGTTGGTTTCCTTCAAGACGTTCTGCTTTGTATCTGGAGAGTTTTTCATGAGTAGGTTGCCCGTTTTTTTGGTCTTATAGTAAATCGTCAATTGTATTTTCTGATTTTTGTCTGTAGGGATAACGTTCCTATCAACAATATCTTTCAGGGCCTTTTCCTCCATTTTATGAGCTGTCGAAAAGAAGTTCCTGTAAAATAGGAACTTTTGGAGTTTGAATTTTGGAGAGTTGATTTTTCAATTACCATCGACAGTGAAAGGAAACATAAGAAATATTGAGAAAATTCGTGTTAGAACTATTAATCATACCTTTTCGGTCACACACACAATATAGTTGGTAGAACTATATTGTGTGGGTAGAATATAGTTGTGCAATAACCCACCTCAAGACTCCGCTCCAATATAGAAGCATCAAGAAATATGGACCAATAGGCTTTCTACAAACACTTCTATTCAATATCCATTGTTTCGTGTTCTGTCTTGTGTTGATGAAATTAATACCCTATTAATACTCTTGTTCTGTCTTGTGTTGATGAAATTAATACCCTATTAATACTCTTGTTCTGTCTTGTGTTGATGAAATTAATACCCTATTAATACCACATTTTGTTCTGTCTTCTGTTAATGCCACATCACCCCTTCCACCTCACTCAAATGTAGATATAAAATCGGAGATACGTAAGTTCTATTCAGTTGTGTATTTGTGAACTAAAGTCTTTGAAAATGTAATAAGTTTTACGAAACGCGCCCGTGTCGCGTCAGACTAGAAATAAAAATGAATTTTGGAGAATTGATTTTTGATTTACCTCCAACAGTGAAGCGTAATGTACGAAAGATTGAGAAAATTCGTGTTAGAATTATTAATCTTACTTTTTCGGTCATATTTAATAATATATATATATATATATATATATATATATATATATATATATATATATATATATATATATATATATATATATATATATATATATATATATATATATCCTAAGAAGCAATGGGCCTATGAGTCCTTTAGAAGAAAACTTTAACACTATTCAAGATCATTGCATTTTGTAGTTCTCTGCATCTTCTTGTAGTGTCAGTTGGTAGTTAGTAGTTCTACCATCTTCACGTGGAAGCAAATATGGACCGAAACGTCGTATTTTATCACGACTTGATATTAGTCCAGGAAGGACCGAAACGTCGTCAATTCCTTTATTTTTAAATGTGTGTGTTGGGTGTCTCAGAGAAAATATAGTTTCTACAAGTCTTAGGAATAAAATATAATATTATTTTATTATTGTTATAATAATATTATTTTATTCCTCACGTGCAATGATGAATGATATCATCATATCTCTTGCTAATAGAATATTACTGAAACTTGCAAGAGGTAATGGGATTTTGAAACCCTTATTTCAAATATATTGTTAAACCTCTATTACAAATACTCTATTACAAAAACATTTATAATAGGTAGCAATGAGAACTATCTATCTCAAATTTACACGTTTATAAAAACGCTAAACAAAAGATATAATAGGATGAAACATCTTCATCTACTCATAGTTAATTGTTTTCCACACGTGGAATGTGTTTCAAGGATCAGGTATAAGTCAATGTTGTGGGGAGTCAGGTTTAAGTGTGGCAGTGTTGTGAGTATTAGGTATAAGTCAGTGTAGTATCAGTGTCCCGAGAAACAGGTTTCACTGTATTGCAGGCTAAGAGAGAGTCACCAAAATTTTATCCATTAATCAGGAACTTATTCAGATTTTTTTTTCAGAGAGTGATTTTTGGCATGGGTTAGAATGAACAAGAAAACAACCCTAATATATATATATATATATAAAACAAGTAAGAATGTGTTTTGAATATAATTTTAAGAATATGGAACGTATATTATATATATAATATATTATATTGTATCCTTGTTGCAATTTGTTCTCACAATTATTGTTCTATCTCGTTCATCCATTTCGCAGCCATTTTATAGAATAACAACCTATTCTTGATATCATTGATCAACTATCACCTACTATCTGTTCCTAGATATCGTTGATATACTAATAATACCCACACGTTGTTAGATATATTTATTCTGATGTCAGCTAATTTTTTAGCTATATTTGATCTACTATTAACTGCTATATATTCTTAGATATCTTTCATCTACTATCATCTACGACCTTTTCCTAACGTTGATATACTAAATATTACAACCAATCCCAAGATATATTTGATCTACAATCACCAACTACTTAATCTCAGATATTTTTAATCAACTATCAACTACCATGCATTCTAAGATATCTTTTATCTGTTATCACCTTCTACCTAATTTTTAGATATGTCAGACCTTCCGATATCATTGTAGATCCGTAGTTCAAAATAAAATTTTTAGCGGCGCTCCGGCTGAATATTCTTAAGAGGTATGATACTTATGAGGAGAACTTACAAAGCCAATATGATTATAAATCACACACTGAAGGAATGTAAGAATATGAATAAGGAGAAATGAGGAGTGAAGAAACTTTGACTACCTGACGTTCGACCGACAACCCTTCCAAGAATCAAGATCGTCGCCCTCTACCAGCCAGTCCAAGTAAATTATAAGACGATCGACGTCTATAGCAAAGTCTCGGAAGACAATTTGCTCTGAAAAAGATGGCAATTTAAATGGAATTGAAACATTCTTCAACCATTGGCGGCCATAGGGGGATATGAGGACAAGATAGATGCTGCTATATCAGGAAAAAGTGTTCATTCCCTTATAAAACAAAATATATGAGACTGGAAAATAAGACCCTGAACTGTACAACCGAAGCATCGCTATGTCTATCCACGTGTGTCTTATCTTGACCAAGAAAGACATTGGCAGCTTGTGTGTAAGCTTTTCAAAATCTTTTACAGATCTTACACAGATCATTACATCTTATGTATAAACACAGGTTTAAATTTATTTTCCTTACTATTAAGTAATACAAATGGTGTTAGGAAAGAATCATTTTCATTGGACTAGCAGGAAGTCCAATGTCAGACCACGGAGGAAAAATGAAACAGGAATTTCCTTAAGTACTTTCGTATATTAATACATCTTCAGAAGGAGCACTCCTTCTGAAGATGTATTAATATACGAAAGCACTTAAGGAAATTCCTGTTTCATTTTTCCTCCGTGGTCTGACATTGTCACATTTTTAATCATGTGTTTACTTTCGTGATATACACACACACACACACACACATATATATATATATATATATATATATATATATATATATATATATATATATATATATATATATATATATATATATATATATATATATATATATATATATATATCTGTCTGATACTTCGCCTCACACCTGTAAACACATGTTTATTCAGAACTTAGATACTATTTACGTAGTGAACAAGAATTAAATTCTTATTCTTGAGATAACAACATCAAAAGAGATGAACTGAATCAGAATGATGCTGAACTACATCACCAGTAACGAGGAAACTATATAATGACCAAACGATGAGGAGACGACGACGTTTCGTCTGCATATGGAAACTATATATATAGCCCGATATAGTTATATATTTCAGATTAAAATAAGACCAGACGCAAGATATATATGTATATAAGATATATTAATCAGTAAAGGCAATAATCAAACTGAAAATAGCAAATAAGAGGTATTATGTTCAAGGAATATGCAAGACACTTGAATAAAAATGAAAGGGAACAGAATGCAATTACCTTCAAAATACCTGAATTTACTCAAGAAAGAAAAATATTGAATATATAGAATTTTAGAACAATATATTGGTAGTACTTCCAACCTGACATGTATAGGCGCTCACTAGACGAAAGAAAATTCTTCTGATATTTATTGCCAATGATTTTCACGTGAAATTCAGAGAGCGTAACACGCGAGGAGAAAAACACGATAACGGGTATGCAGAAAATCCAAATAATATATGAAACAGGAAGAAAGAGTATTCATAAGGTAGAGCAGGAAAAAAAATCACGGTATTGGAACATGAAATATAAAACCATTGTACACACACACACACACACACACACACACACACACACACACACACACACACACACACACACACACACACACACACAAGCTGCAACTACAACATTGCAACAACACAACCAGAACAGATCAGAACAGGTTGAAAACACGTACACACCTTGTAGTGAAATAGAGCAATAACGACTCTATTAAGACCTCAGACCATGCCACTCATAAATGGCTTCTTCACAGAGCAGTATTTTGAGTATTTACGAACACCCATACAATAGTTTACATGTATAGTGACGTTAGTATTCCATATTATAATATCTATAGATGTGACAAAGTGAACAGAACATATATAGAGGAATATATCTGTATGTCACTCACTTACTTACACATAATTCTTAAGAACATCAAACAATGTAGTTGAACATTACGTATCAAATTAGTACACAAAATCTTGGTGACTATATTCAATAAACAAACCTCCAGATACAGCAGCCAAATTTTTTGTTACTGAACAGATGAGACATATCGCGAATTATTTATAAACCCTAGAAAATCTATTAATTACTATTATCTTCCTAGCAGACTTCAACATTCCATATTTGTGTGGATGCACTGATAGTGGACATCACTAAGGTTGTGAGAAGGTGCTAAGCGGGAGACTTATGAGTTATGTGGACAAGAATGAGTTGTAAATTCCAGATCAAGGACGTTATCAGAGCAGGAACAACATGTTAATCAAAATTACTTGATGTCTATCACAATATTATAGAGACATTAGCAGCAAGCCAAAAAATGAAGATGCTGTATACAAAGATCTTTCAATAGCATTAGATAACTATTTATCTAATGCTATTGAAAAAATAGCATTCCTGTGACCATGGAATAATAGCCGATAAAATGAAGACTGAGAGAATAACAGATAAAGGACGGTGGTCAATTTTAAATTTCCTCTCGAAGAGATTGCACAAAATTGCAATAAATCAAAAGCCAGCAAGAATTCTGCGCGATGTCCGAGTCCACACGATACGGTTCTCGTCCTCATTGAAGACAGTTTTGCGTTATCCTTCGATACAAAATAATTATGAAAATTACCTCAGGGAAGGGTGCAATAGTTACATTAAGACATTAAGAAGATTTTGCCATAGGCGACTGAAAACATCCTGACGTTGTTCAGTGACAGATTCCATTTTTTTCGATACTTGGAAAATAAAATCTTAAAATGTACAGGATATAGGAAACTGAAACCATCAAAGGCTTTGGAGTAATAATGTTAGAAGATTTAACGCTTAAAGAAACCTAACAGTCAGGAAAATCACAGGTTGGACAAGGAGAACATTTTGAACAAGGGATACCACAGCCAATTATGATATTCATTAAATATCTGGTACTATCTTTTATGGAATTTTTTCAGTCCTCATATACCTTTTCAAGGCAGGCTAGATTGCAGATCTGGAAAATATTTAGAAGGTCACCTATTCACACAGAATTAGCGAAGCATTAGAACCGATTCCAAGAACTCAAATTGTACTTATATCAACTATTTTGTCAAATACAAAAATGCACTCGAAAATAGTTCACATTTTCTAGTCCAGAATGACCTCAAAGGGTCATTAAGCAAGTAGAAAAGTAACTAAGGAACATAACCAAATCTAATCAAACTTGTTCAAGCAATCCTAGACCTAATAAATGCCATCTCAGGCTTAATTTAGAACATGTGCTATAATAGGCTTAGCAATGTTCAAGTTTAGTTATGTCTTACTTTGCAGGCGATGAGTCACAATAACGTGGTTGAAAAATGTTGACCAGACCACACACTAGAAGGTGAAGGGACGACGACGTTTCGCTCCGTCCTGGACCATTCTTAAGTCGACGAAGAGAATGGTCCAGGACGGACCGAAACGTCGTCATCTCTTCACCTTCTAATGTGTGGTCTGGTCAATATGTCTTACTTTCTTGCCCTCTACAAAATTGAGAGCTCAAAACGTGAATATTGTCACCTGCAACAGACCAATATGCTGTGCATATTACTGAGGTTCGACCAAATACTTACTGTAATTAAACCTAAAATTAGTATAATAATTCTAATTATCTTAGGAGGATGAGTTGATAATATACTGGAAGGTCGAGTTGCAGACCTGTACAACACAATTACAACGTACTGGCCTAGGAGATGTCACATGCAGTGTACAATAAATCTAATGAAGATTCTAAGTACCACAATCATTCTTAGATTGTAAACATTAGAGCCTCAACACTCTCCAGTCTCGTCAGTCTCTCTCTCCAGTCTCCTTCAGAGACTCCTCAGTCTCACTCTACAGTCTCCAGGACGAAGAGCTGGAATATGGGGGATAAGAAGCTGGGATATGAGGACAAGGATCTTGGATATGAGGACAAGAATCTTGGATATGAGGGAAGAATCTTGGATATGAGGGCAAGAATCTTGGATATGAGGACAAGGATCTTGGACATGAGGATAAGGAGCTGGGATATGAAGGCAAGGAGCTGGGATATGAGGACAAGGAGCTTGGGTATGACGACAATAAGCTGGGATATGAGGACAAGGAGCTGGGATATGAGGACAAGGAGCTGGGATATGAGGACAATAAGCTGGGATATGAGGACAATAAGCTGAGATATAAGGACAATTAGCAGGGATATGAGGACAAGGATCTTGGACATGAGGATAAGGAGCTGGGATATGAAGGCAAGGATCTTGGATATGAGGATAAGGAGCTGGGATATAAAAAGGGGATGAAAGAATGGTAATTACATAATAACTGAATCATCTTTCCACAAAGACTCATTGGGTATTTCTTCAATCCTTAAAGTCTTGATCTATGTTCTTTGCTAGTTATGAGATTGTAACAATTGGAACCTGAGCGAAATTTGCTGTAATTAGAGAAAGAGCAGATAATATTTGAATTCCTTGACTACTAACTATTTCCTCAATGGAATCAACAATTCACAGTACATTCTCGTTTTTCAGCATCAGAATAATGTGTCATGAAGTCAGGACCAAGTGGAAGGTTTTCTGTCATTCACGTGCTTCATTCAATCTCTTATGTGCTTCATTCAATCTCTTATGTGCTTCATTCAATCTCTTATGAGCTTCATTCAATCACAAGATACCTTTCTGTCTTGTCTATAAATAATTAACTCATTCGAAATTAGAATAATATAGGTATAAAAGTAATTTAGATATATGACATACATCTTCTTGAGGTTATCTTGAGATGATTGAGATGGCTACAAAAGCAACGATTTGAAGACACTTGTATTAAGACACTGGTGTTGAGACACTGGTATTAATATATATATATATATATATATATATATATATATATATATATATATATATATATATATATATATATATATATATATATATATATATATATATATTTATATATATATATATATTTATATATATATATATATATTAATTTGCAAAATATAATAAAGAATGGTTGCAGGGGGTGAAAGACTTGTCAAAGGACGCACCTGCTTCAGCCAGTTAAACTTGGAACTTAACGAGGCTAACTGACTAGGGAACACGCATGAACACACGACTTGAACGTGAACAAAACACGACTCAGACGTGAACAAAACCTGTGTGAATTAAGCCACCTTGCTTAATGAGTACTTAGCACACACACAGAACAACAGTTGAGTCTGTTTTATCCACTTGAATCCTTTTCTCTCGCTCCCTCTGTCTCTCTCTCTCTATTGTCTCTTTTTTCCCCTCTCTTCCAATCTTGTTTTCCGTCTCTTATTCACCGACATTTCCCCCTCATTCTGACCTACAAATTTTATGTCATTCAGACCCCTTGAACTCCTCTCATTCTAATTCCTTGTCTATCCTTACTCTCCCCTTACTCGCGGGGTTTCTCTCCTTATTGGATTCTCGGTTATTCTTTCATTCTGGCCCCTCAGTCTTATTCTTTACTCTGGTAATCTACTCCCACTCTTATTCTTTTTCCTTGCACCCCTTTCCTAATTCTTGCCAGTGTATTATGAACTTATTCTTGCTTTTATGAAGGGTGAAATGCTGTTGTTGTGGTAGTGGTGGTGGTGGTATGATGATAGTGGTAGTGTGGAGGTGGTGGTAGAGTTGGAGGAAGTGGTGGTGATATGGTGGTAGTGATGGTTGTAGTGAATTTTTGTCGAGGTGATTGTGGTAGTGATGGTGGTTGTGGTGTGAATGGTGATGATCCTTACCTAACAGTACGTATCTAATAGTGACTATGGGGAAGTGAAGTCTGGCTCTCTATGTCACATTGAGGTGAATCTCTCCTGCATTTAATCACAGTTTTATACTATGGAGCTGGCAAGGGCTTTATGCATACAGAGAAGTGTATACTCAGTTTCTTGATGAATATACAGAGTTTACTTCAATCTTGGACTATGTCAAGGACTAAAGTATACTTACTGGTTGGGCAGTTAGCATGCACAATATACGAAAATAATGGCAATTCAACCCCCGTTGAATTGGCGTTGATTCAATGTCTATCCAACAGCACTCTTGGAAACTATGCTTATTGGGTTAATTGTAGTATCCTTAATGACCCTATAGAGATTGGTGGGATTAACAGCCCTTAAGTACAACATCAACCAATCACCAAATGAGTAGATTGATGTTTTTAGCAAAGCTATTGGTGAAATTTTTGATATACTTATTCGTCATATTTTCTTTCCTCGATATTGCGTTTACCTTCTACTTATTTACTTAAGTAGCGTAAGTACGTAGATAGTGAGTACTCACCTAGTTGTGCTTGCGGGGGTTGAGCTCTGGCTCTTTGATCCCGCCTCTCAACGGTCAATCTACTAGTGTACAGGTTCCACAGCCTATTGGGCTCCATCATATCTACACTTGAAACTGTGTATGGAGTCAGCCTCCACCACATCACTTCCTAATACATTCCATTTGTCAACCACTCTGACACTAAAAAAGTTCTTTCTAATATCTCTGTGGCTCATTTGGGCACTCAGTTTCCACCTGTGTCCCCTAGTGCGTGTGCCCCTTGTGTTAAATAGCCTGTCTTTATCAACCCTGTCGATTCCCTTAAGAATCTTGAATGTGGTGATCATGGTGTGTGTGTGTGTGTGTGTGTGTGTGTGTGTGTGTGTGTGTGTGTGTGTGTGTGTGTGTGTGAGTGTGTGTGTGTGTGTGTGTGTGTGTGTGTGTGTGTGTGTGTGTGTGTGTGTGTGTGTGTGTGTATGTGTGTGTGTGTGTGTGTATGTGTGTGTGTGTGCGTGAATGTATGTCACTTGACAAACGCCCCCCTCTGTACAGAGACGCGAAAAGACTAAGTTACATTAATTTTTTCCGTCCAAACCAACTGTCATGTCTGGCACTCGGAACCAAAACACCAATAGGGCCAGTTGAGGAGCGAGGGGGGGGGGGGTGTGGTCAGGATTTTCGAGTGCAGAGAGAATGGGAATGAAGCATTTTAAGGAAACCACCGACAATTGTTTTGGATGCGGCCATTGTCAGCGATGAGGGAACTTTTATTGCTGTTTCAGTGTTTATATTACACACAATTATTATTTATCAAATTAACTTGGGAACAAGTTTACAATGAGTCATGCTAATAAATGTGGCCACATAGCCCACATTTACACAACTAAATAAAAATGAATAAATAAATAAATGTGTATATATATATATATATATATATATATATATATATATATATATATATATATATATATATATATATATATATATATATATATATAATGCACAGCGTTGCAGTACAGTGCCAGACTACGGTTGTATATGCTGTAATACAGCACAAATTATACAAATACAGTATGTGCTGTATTACAGCGCTAGAATACAGAAACACCCTATTGCTCTAGATTATTTACTATAACGCAATAAACGTTATCTTTGAAAGAAGAGCATCGAAAGTTATCTTTGAAAGTTCAATAGTTCAAAAGTCATTATCGTCAGATGAGCTGTATAATACGACAGTTAAAAAAATTACATTATTTCCAGAGCAAAAAAAAAAAAAAAAGTACTTTCACAACGTCCTCCAATGAAAATAATTTTCAAAGGGTAAAATATAGATGGAAACCAATTAGCAAATTTCACCCCAAAAAAATACCTGTGATAGCAAGATTCGAACTAGCATTAAGGCCTGAGAGAGACGTTCTATGCAATAATGCCGAAGGAATTAATGCCAGACAAGAAATGCTGAAGAATTAGCATTAATTCTAATTAATGAATTAGCATTGATTGATACGTGAAGAATTAAGTATCATTCTCAAGGATGCATTAGAGTCAGATTTTCAGCTAACTGAAAATCTGGAAATAAGTTAGAAATTTCCAAATTTAATCATCAGCGCTGAAGAAGCACAGTCGAACCACAATTAAAAAAGCCTCGATATCAAATTATAAGCCTCTTAACAAATGAGTTTATGACATTATGCTAAGAAACTGAAACGACCGAGCATGAGTTGAAAACACGTTCGTAAGATAAAAAAATGAGATGACGTTAAATTAATTTCTCCACCAAGTCAATAAGACAAGCAAGTAGGCATAATCTTGATGATTTTTGTCACGCAGTTCCTGAGGAGATTCTACACAAATGCAAAATCATATATATATATATATATATATATATATATATATATATATATATATATATATATATATATATATATATATATATATATACACATATACATATATTCAACAGTTAATACTTATCTATTATCTAGTGAAAATTAAAAAACTCTACGAATTACTGATATTCCTAAAGATATCATAATCTTTATTAATAATAGATAAATATTACAATAATCCTAATGACATAACTGGTGGCTATATTAGTGTTCTGCTAATGATATCTCAGAATTAATACTCTCAAAATATTGTTAAAATATTATAAAAAATAAAGAAAACTTGTTCAAAATTCACGTTACTTGGATGAGAATACGTTACGTGTTACCTAGGAATGGAGGAACCTTGGAAATAGAAGAAAAATAGGAGGAGGAGGAAAATAACAATTAGGAAAAGAAAAACTAGAATAAAACTAGAATATCTCTCAACGTAGTGTACTTGCACTGGCTGAGATTAAGGCTCTTGGGGCCCTGCCTCCTTGCTATCTGAAATCCATTGCACCTTCATATTATTACTCTCTTGGGCTCTGTCACATACATAAAGACACCAGTGCCAGATAGGTGAGGCACTTTTGAGGAGAAACTGCAAAGCCAGTGCAGGCGATGAGTCACAATAACGTGGCTAAAGTATGTTGACCAGACCATACACTAGAAGGTGAAGGGACGACGACGTTTCGGTCCGTCCTGGACCATTCTCAAGTCGATTGGACAATCGACTTGAATCGGTTTGGTCATCAAAGCCAGTGGAACTATCTGGCACTGGCTCCACGAGTGCCAGGCAAGCAAAGTGTAACAAAGTGACAGAACCAAGGCAATATAAGTGCCATGTTTGTGAGAACAAGTGCCATGTTTGTGAGAACAAGTGCCATGTTTGTGAGAACAAGTGCCATGTTTGTGAGAACAAGTGCCATGTTTGTGAGAACAAGTGCCATGTTTGTGAGAACAAGTGCCATGTTTGTGAGAACAAGTGCCGTAGGGACGAATCTTGACGGATCTAGAAGTTGTCTACAACTTACTAGACTTGCTAGAGTGCCACTTTATTGTCATCATCAGCCAGCATTAATCATACACTTAAACCACCCTTGACGAAGCCTGTGCATCTTTTCTCAATTATGGTAGTTTAGTTTACATTTATTAAGCAGTTTATTCTCTACGAAAATTCACAATTTAAAGTTATTGTTGTTATAATCAACCTTGTAATGCTATGATGCTCATGAACTGGACAAAGCCGCCATGATTGAGGAAAAGATATATAGGTTTCGTCAGTGGTTGCTAAAATGCTAAAGGAATCCTGACCCTGAGATGGTCGCCAATAGGAAAATATACACATTAAACTAAATTTTTCAACAGAATTTCCCCCCTGAAGGAAAATGACGAATTCAAGACATTTAATTTGTGTGTGTGTGTGTGTGTGTGTGTGTGTGTGTGTGTGTGTGTGTGTGTGTGTGTGTGTGTGTGTGTGTGTGTGTGTGTGTGTGTGTGAGTTTTCTTAAGTTAGCTCACACCCGGTTATCCACTACAGTAACTGCAGTATGTAATGTCAATCAAACCTACACCTCTAAAAAGGAGGCCTGGTCGAGGACCGGGCCGCGGGGGCGCTAAGCCCCGAAATCATCTCAAGATAACCTCAAGATAACCTCAGAAAACTTACCTATAGCTAGATAAATAAATACCACCAAGGGATTCATGATCAACCGGGCTGTGATTCATACGTCAGCCTGCGACCAGCTGAATGTAACAGCCTGGATGACAAAACCACCAAACAGGAGTCCTGGTCAGAGACCGGCCCGCAAAGACATTGATCCCAGGAACGAAGAACAGGTTGGCAACAGGTTGTGAGGTAGATACACAGTCAAAGAAAATGTAGATATGAAGATACACAGTCAAAGAAAATGTAGATATGAAGATACACAGTCAAAGAAAAGGTACATTCATAGTCAAAGAAATATATCTTTAGAAATTTGCTGTATCTAGTGTATGTATAAAAAATACAATAATAGATTAACTATAACGCTCTTAAAACACCAGACTATAGCTTGTTACCTATACTTTAGAGTTGATATATAAAAAAAACGTATAACGTAATAAAAAAAATCAATTATAGTTTAAATACAGCAAAAAATATTTGTATATTCAATGTAAACATATACTGTATTAGTAACTGTAAACAATCAGTTACATATCATTATCTATTTAACACTATAAACTAGGAATTTGTATATCTAAATCTAAAAAAAAATACTAACAATAGTGTCAAAACCAAACCAATGTTTTAATCTTATCTAATCAAATGATTTTTCTTCAAGAAAGGAGAGGAAGTGGGGGATGCAAATCCAAGAGAATGAACGGAAGAGCGCAAGACAAGAAAGAAAGAAGACATAAAGCCAAAACAAAAGGATGAATGAGGCTAAAGAGTGAGAAGAAGAAGGATATGAAGAATATAGATAAGAAGACAAAGAAGAAACAGAGAAAAACATAACAAAGTATGCCAATAAAATCAAAGAGATAGAGGAGGAGTGAAGGACAACGATATATATATGTATATATATATATATATATATATATATATATATATATATATATATATATATATATATATATATATATATATATATATATATATATGTCGTACCTAGTAGCCAGAACTCACTTCTCAGCCTACTATGCAAGGCCCGATTTGCCTAATAAGCCAAGTTTTCATGAATTAATGTTTTTTCGTCTACCTAACCTACCTAACCTAACCTAACCTAGCTTTTTTTGGCTACCTAACCTAACCTTACCTATATATATAGGTTAGGTTAGGTTAGGTAGGGTTGGTTAGGTTCGGTACATATATATATATATATATATATATATATATATATATATATATATATATATATATATAAAATCTACGTTAATTTTAACTCCAATAAAAAAAAATTGACCTCATACATAGTGAAAAGGGTAGCTTTATCATTTCATAAGAAAAAAATTATAGTAAATATATTAATTCAGGAAAACTTGGCTTATTAGCCAAATCGGGCCTTGAATAGTAGGCTGAGAAGTGAGTTATGGCTACTAGGTACGACATATATATATATATATATATATATATATATATATATATATATATATATATATATATATATATAGCATTGGGAGTGATGGTGGGGATGAGGATTTTGGATAAGACGGTGGAGAGGAATGGTGCCCAATCATTTGCACTCTCCGGGATCGAACGCAGACCTAGTCTTAGAAATGCGAAGAATTTGCCAGCTTTTAAAGACACCTGGCAGATTCTCCTGTCACCTTGCAATGCAATTCTTCAATATTTTCTCGCAACTCTGATTTTCGATCAGCATAGAATATATTTTTCGCGTCACCAATATATAATTATTTGATGTTATATTATTCTAGATAAGGATATGTTGCAAATCGATTTACAAATCCCAACATATTAAACATCATATTATATGTATATTCAAACTTTTGGCATTAATAATCTGTTGTCATCTATTGTATTTTTTGTTAAAACCACACACTAGAAAGTGATGGGACGACGACGTTTCGGTCCGTCTTGGACCATTCTCAAGTCGATTGTGTACACTTACTTTATCTGTTCAGATTCAGGACCTGCTCGAAACTCTATGCATATTAGTGGCTTTGCAAGACTGTAAGAACACCATACCTTCTGGTATATAAATACCTTCATATATATAAAGAATACCTTCTTGTATATAAACAAATACAAAATAAATAAATAAGTAATTGTTTACTTTCCCTCATGTATATAAGAATTTCCTCTAACCTTTCTAAATCAAATAAAGAACCTAAATCTAAACACTAATCTAAGTAATTATTTTCTTCAGCACATTCGGCAGTTTTCATAAGATGCTTCTGTTACTAGCCAGCGATGTTACTAGCCAGCGATGTTACTAGCCAGCGATTTTGTATAACAGAATAAAATGACAGTTTGATTTTGTGATGGATTTAAGGCCCCAACAACCTACGAAAAGTTAGGTTGTTATTAAGAGTTAACAAAATCCGTAGTTAGAATATGACCTACGAAGAGTTATTATGACAATAACTGCATGCTCAACAGGGCAAGTATATTGTAAACCTAGAGCCCAAGACTGAAGTATACTTCTAGTGTACATACACCGATAACCAAGGTTCACCACTGGGTATACATATATATATACATATCCCTTGTATGTTGGTCTTATCTCTATGATTCTTTATAGAGTGATGTATACTGCCAGTCGACACCAGTCCATCTAATTAAATTTCAGAAAAAAAATCCGCTACATCCACCTACTTTCCTAATTCAATCCATTTAATATACGCTCCATTGTAGGCCATAAATTAAATACGTATTGTCCAATGACTGCGCGAGATTGGATCACTGGTTCCAGGAATCAAAATTCTTAAAAAAAAATCACATATACGCATTTTAAAAAACAGCATTTCACAAGAGTAATATATATCTCCACAACAGCTTCATCGAACAGTTTTTTGTATGTATACTGTGTATATTTCCGGTAAATGGACTTATATGTATACCTCCAGTCAAGGTCTTACATGTATACTGCCAGCTATGGTGTCCTATTCATTACCGACCACGTGTCTTGCTGCTCTGACCTTGTATCTTGCACCCCTGACCCTCGTATCTTGCACCCCTGACCTTTCCTCTTGCATCCCCTACGCTTCCCTTGGGAGTGGACGAGAGAGGGGGAGAGTTGAGAGGGGAGAGAGAGAGAGGCGACTAGACAACCTGGTTTGTTTGGGTATAACGGAATGGATTCTGTTTTTAATACTGGTGCTATTCTATATATGTATATATATATATATATATATATATATATATATATATATATATATATATATATATATATATATATATATATATATATATATATATATATATATATATATATATATATACCAATGGAAATATTGTGCACAGACATATTAAATGAGAAGAGATGATCATTTTAATGAAATACATGCCTGGAAGGAATAGGTGCCAATAGGAATAGAAGCCTTGGAAGAAATAGGTGCACAGAAGGAATAGAAGACTAGAAGGAGACATAGAGGGAATAGAAAATTATTTAAGTAGCATATGGACACAATATTTCATAGCAGAGATATATGTATTTCTATTGGAGACACTGGCCTATAACTAGTAGCAAATTATGACACATAAGACACAGATACATCTTTGATGGAGATAAGGAACGTCTTGAAACACAGGTGTTTCGTAGATATGAGCCAGATAGCTGCAGCGACACAGGTATTTCATAGGCATGAAACAGATGACTTCAAAGACACATGTATCTCTGACGCGAGACAGTAAACACGAAACAATATTCTTGACAGTGTTTACTTCATCTCTCTGCTTAGCCCAGATCAGCAGCATCTTGGGAGAGCTGATGCTAGACACAAGAATTCCTAGCACAATGCAACCACAGCATCCTTTGTTTGATCTTGTCATCTTGCTCCTGTGATTTTCTCAATTGCTTGATTGTTTTCCCTTGGACAACTCTGAGAGTTTTACTATATGCTAGTAAAATAAGACTTCTATGCTCAAAAGTTTTAAACTCCATTGAATATATAAATACTTTTAAAAGTCTCATCTGAAGCTGAATGGGGGAACGAATAAAAATCAAACTAATGGTTTTTACGACAAATAAAAATAAATCCACTTATTCTAGGGGGAAAAAATAAATTTAATTTCTTCTCAGTAAAGAAAAAGGCTTTGTTGTCATGGAAGGCGATATCTAAGGAAGAACATTATCGTAAAAAGAACAGTATCTAAGGAAGAACTTCTTAGTGATTTATAGTAATATGCTGTTATATTCTGTTCATAAGTGTTATTTACAGAGGTTTCCACAGCTCAAATAACATTAAAAAAATACAGCTATAGATTAAAAATAAAAAAATAATCATATGAATTACAAGACTGTTGGCCTTTATTGGAGCGTGATCACTTTGCTCACTGCATGATCGTCTTGCAGACAATGCAGAAGTTAATCTGCATTGAAGTTAATCATTGAAGTGAAGAAGTTAATCCTATCTCTTCTTAGGCTTACACCCTCTCAATAAATATCTTCTGAAATAGGATTACAACCCCCGTTTCGAAAAGATATAAGTTCCTTGTTGATAAGAAAGTTCACAAGATTTGGATTTTTTATATTTAAACTTTAATTAATTGATTCAGGATGTTAATATCGAACAAGGAGCCATGTGGCTCCTTGTTCTGCTCTCTCATGGCAGTAGGGTTTTAGATCGCATATTAGGACAGGTGAACTTTAGACCATATACAAATTAAAATTAAAATTCAACATTTGGATTCATAAATGTCTATTTAATACATTTATACTTGGGTTAGTTTACAAAAGTTTGCAGTGAATTATTTACCAAAGAGAAAGCCATAAAAAGCAACATAACATGAATATGTGAAAATGAGAATATAATTTAAAGGATTAATATAAACTAATAATTCAATAAATTCATACACAAAAGATTTTCACACACTCAGCACTCTAAATCAACAGAGTCTAGTCTAGGGCTGTCCAGGACTAAATTCACTCCCAACACATGCAACAGAGATAAGACTGCCATAGCACTCAAAATGCCCTTCAATAAGTCATGTCTTTTTGACAGTAGTTCCTTCAAAATTCTAATTATCCAGCTGTGGATCAACCTGCTTTCTCTGCTCACTAGTTGTTATATTCTATCATTGTATTGTATACCTGCTACACCATTATACACATACGTGTTTAAAATCACGAAAATTAACAGGTGATGAAAAATGTGAGTGTCTGACCACGGAGGAAGAATTGAAACAGGAATTTTCTTAAGTAGTTTCGTATTTAATAATACATCTTCAGAAGGATTCCGTCTCTGAAGATGTATTATTAAATACAATAATTGTTAAATAATTGTTAAATAACTTTACTTTCGACTAGGTAGCAAGATGACGGAATTCACCTATAATGACATTTGTTCTAAATTTTAGGTCGTTAAGATCATCAGAATAATTGACATTTGGGGCCTTTGATGAAATGATAAGCGTCAGATGCTTTTCAGAATACTTGACAGGAATCTCTCTGCCTGGTAATTTTACTTGGGATCAATAAAAATATCATGGCAGTCCTTGATATATATAAAGGCAGGTGTATAATACACCTGCCTTGTTATTTTAACGCACCTGTTCATGACAGGTGTGCTAAAAAACGTATGTCAAGGCATGTGTGTTTGAGACCACATAATATGACAGGTATATTTCAGACCTTACATAAATGAGGCATGTCCAATAAAAAAAAATCGACATGAAATAAAAAACAGTGAAAATTTTAGTAGAATTAAAATTTTAGGCCCTTGATATAAGTTATACTTTTTTGAGGTATTAGAACTTTATAGGAATTTGCTTCATTTCATTTCTATAAGACGCTAACGATCATCTACTTTGTTGTTGTTGCTTGAGAAGTAACTAACATCAGTATAGTGTTTCTATCTCTGCCAAATTCTTAACAATAATTATATCTTCACCCCCTATGTTGCTTCCACGGAACTGGTGTTTAATGTGGAACTTTGTTTATACATTAACCTTTTGTGTTGCTTTATATGTGTTAAATATAGAACAAACACATACATTTTAACCATTGCTTCATATATAAGTGTTTTACATGTAGAACAAGAACTTAAATCTTTACTCTCTTGTTGCGACTTAAGTAAATTTTGTTATATACTGAAACACTAAATTGAGACTCTCGGCAGACTTACATTCAGCTTCATTATAAATCCTTAGAACTCTCCTGTTAAACTCGTTCTTGCATTCCGAAGGGCTAAAGATAATCCACTCGCTTGAGAAGTCGTGAAGTTAACCCATTTCATGCATTAAGAAATTCAAAAATCACCCAACGAAAATTCGTGAGGAGATGTACATGAATTATATATATATATATGGCATTCACGAATTTATTAAATCACGTGTAATACAGTACATAAACTCACGTGAAAACCCGCTTGTAAACTCACCACGTGTATTACATAAAACATACAAGTTTTATCGGAGAATAAACGTTGTGTAGATTCTCCTGAAGAACAAACACTTTGTAAAAGTTCATTGAGAACAAATGTAGTGTAAATTTTCCTTGAGAACAAAGATGTTGAACATATTCTTGAAGAACAAATATGGTACAAATTGTTCTGTAGATCAAATCTGTTACAAATTGCCTTGGAGAAGAAATAGCTTACAAATAATTTTCTAAAAAATAAAAAGCCTGAAAGGCTTTTCTGAATTAGCTTTCAGGAGAGCGTATGATGCTTGTACATTTTCCTGGAGACCCAAATCTTGCAAATTTTCTTGGGGTGGAAATCCTTGAAAAGTTCTCATTGAGAGAACCTTTCTTGTAAATTTCCCCGAAAACAGTTTAAAACATTCCAAGATAACTATTGACCAAACCACACACTAGAAACTGAAGAGATGACGACGTTTCGGTCGCTCATGGACCATTATCAAGTCGATTGTGATGAGACGAGATTTCTAAAGATTAAGCCACCCAAAAGGTGGCACGGGCATGAATAGCCCGTAAGTGGTGGCCCTTTTGAGCCATTACCAGTATCAGGAGCTGATACTGGAGTCATCTGTGGAGGTGCGACTACACCCTGTGTGACGGGAGATGTCTCCCGTGTGTGATGAGACGAGGTTATTGTTGTTAAAGATTTAGCTACTCAGGACGAAGTGTCCATGTAGCACGGGCTATGGTGAGCCCGTGATGAGATGAGGGAGGCAAGGGCATTAAGTAAGGCAAGAAAGAGAGGTGAGGAGAGGGAAATCTTAGAGAAAGATAAGAACAAGGCAAAAGGTTCGGAAAGTAAGGTGTAATATAGGGAGTAATAATAGGAGTAAAAATGGGAACGTACGAGAAACAAGAGAAAGAAAAAGATCGAGAAAAAAAAAGGTAGAAGTTAGGTCACGTCTGTTAGAAAGTTTAGAACATTTGAGTATATACTGTGAAAGGAAAGAGTCAACAGCAACAAAGCCAGGACTCAGGTTCATGTTGGGTATGTTGTGTATCAGAGCTGATTCGACAAGACGGCGTTTGTGAAGAATAGAGGCAGGAAAGATTATTTTAGAAGAAGACCAATCAACAGGATGATTATAATCCCTAACATGACAGAAGAGAACATTGTTTGTGTCTGCAGACTTAACACTTCTTTAGTGTTCCTTAAGTCTGTCATTAAGTGTACGGCCAGTTTCGTCAAAGAATTGGAGAGGACGAGACGAACAAGAAATAGAGTAGATACAAGGAGCATTAAAAGCAGGAGGAGTATTGTGAACTAGATTGCTACGAAGTGTGTTAGTTTGTCGAAAGGCGAGTTGTATGTCAAGAGGACGAAAGGTATTAGTAAAAGTTTTGAGTTCAAATGTGAAGGGAAGACAGAGCACGGTGCTAAAAGGGGTGGAAGCAGGTTTAGGATAAAATAAATTTCGTTTAGCTTGAAAATAGGCACCGTTGATAAAATGTAAATGATAACCAAGGCGAGAGAATGATTTGTAGATAAAGATAATTTCAGAAATAAGAAACTGAGCGTTGCTGATGCGTAGAGAGCGGAGGAAGAGAGAGACGAGGACACTTTTCTTAACAGAAGGAGGATGGTAGGAAAAGAAGTGAATGTACAAGCCACTGTGCATGGGGTTTGTGGTAGACAGAGAAAGAGAACCCGGACACAGAGCTGTGAACGTCAAGGAAAGGAAGGAGGGAATTTGATTCTCATTCCACTTTGAAATGGATAGAAGGAGCCAGAATGTTAAGAAAGGAGAGGTAAGGCTGAAAAAGACTTATTATTATTATTAACATCTTTATTGACAAAATTAATTACAATTTTGTCTAATCTGAGGATTTTGATAAAGTCTTATTAAAGTGAGGATACTGCTGGTATTCACTGTCACGCAGGACAGAGAGTCATACATAAGCTGAAAAAGACTAAGGTCATGAGGCCATAAAGCAAAAATGTCATCAACATAGCGAAGCCAGAGAGAGGGACGAGTATCAATAGAAGGAAGAAGAACAGTTTCGAAGTATTCCATGTAGAGATTGACAAGAACAGGGGGAAGCGGGGGACTCATAGCGACACCGAAATTTCTAGTTTCAATTCGACAATTCGTCGACGTCTCTTCAATTTCTAGTGTGTGGTTTGATCAACATTTTTCAGCCACGTAATTGTGACTTTTTATCTGCATTCCAAGATAAGTGTTTCCCAATTCTTCAGGAGAAAACCTTTTGGTTAGAACTCTTAGAGACTAGATTGTAATCTGTTCTATGGAGTTAATCTATCCTGATCTATCCTGCAGACTTATCCTAACCAAACCTAACTTTACATATCTTGTAGACCTGACCTAACCTGTCCTGTAGCCCAAGCATCTTATCAATTCTCGTGGTGAAGAAATTGGTTGTTAAAATAAGTTGTAAACTCTCCTGCTATCAAACAACTTGTAAACTTTCTTTGATAATAACAAAATTGAAAATTCTTCTAGCTAACAAACAGCTTGTAAACTTTCTTGGCTAACAAACTGCTTGTAAACTCTCCTGACTAACAAACAACTCGTAAAAGTGTCCTGACTAACAAACATCTTGTAATTTCTCCTGGCTAACAAACTGCTTGGCAATTAAATTTTTGCACAACTAGTTAGTTCAATCTCTTACAGAACAAACTTCAGTCTCCTACAGAACAAACAAGTTATCATCAGGATTAAGGGCTATGATAAGTAGACGAAGATGAGTAATTATATCTACATAATACGTATTTATCATGATAACCATTTTATCATGATAGTTTCATGATATAATTAAACTATCACATTGTTAAACTCTTTCATTAACCCAAATGGTGCAACAGAATGCAAGAAATTTAACATTTGTGATTACATGCAACAAAAAAATAATGCAAGACATTATTTTTGTTATTTTGGTTGTAAATAACATGATAAATGAGTATTTATTGCCAAAAACTATGCTTCTTAAGACTGTTCTCCATTGAAAAAACTCTTAAGATGTTAAGATCACTTGTCTGTGCTGTCGACTTAAGAAAGGTTAGGTTAGGTTAGGATGATTCAGGTAAGTAATTCCCTGTCATACGACTGAGGAATACTTACCTGAATTTACCTGAAGGCCACCATCTCTCTAGTGGCCTCGACGGATCCAGGAAACTGGCGGCTCGTCGAAAATTCCCGTCATTATTAATGACGATTTTTTCCAAAGATAATTTAAATTGAAGCATTGTCTAGGCCCTTACTGTTTCATCGGGTAGGCGGTTCCATGGGTTTATAACCCAAGGGATGAAAAAGCATGCAATAGACCTGCTCATATAGCAAGTTGGTAGGCAATTTTCCTGCTCATTTGGCAGGTGAATAGGCCGTAGGCCTGTCCGTATGTCACTTAAGTAGACAATCGATTCGGAAACCGGTGAATGTCACGGAATTTCACGAAATAACAGTAAGGTCGTCCAGGGTGAAATAGCTGACTACTTTATTTATAATTTTCAGTTAGAATTTTTCTAAAAAAATTCAAAATTGTGGATAACATCCATTCCTGCTCTTGTTAGAGAGGTCTCGAACAGCGTTGGGTAGTGACTGTGACATCAGTGTTAGCTTAGTAATATTGTAAAACTCCCGATTTGGACGGTTGGGGATTGAACGCCGACCTGCATGAAGAGACACCGCAGCTCTACCGTCAAGTCCAAGTGGTTGAGTATTGATATCCACAAGATCGCAAAACATTATTGCGATATGATAACCATTTATCAAACCAGAATTTGTCTACTTATCTCATTCATCGAGCAGGTCTACTTCGCTCATTCATCAAATAATTAATGAATATCTGTCTACTTCGTTCATTCATCAAGCAGGCTGATCAATGGTCTTTTCAAACCATTTAGCAGAAAGCATCTGTCATCTTAGCGAATTTAAAATCCAGCATCTGTCTCCTAAGTTCATTGTCAACCAGCATCTGTCTCCTAAGTTCATTGTCAACGAGCATCTGTCTCCTAAGTTCATTGTCAATCATCAACTGTCCGATTTGACCATTTAACAAGCTGGCTCTGCCGTACTGGCTGTAAGCTAAATATCAAAGTGTTGTTCATGACAGCCCTGATGATTTCCTAGGCACCAACAGCTTAGTGAAACATGAACAATGCAGGTCTCGGGAAGAACACAGAACATTTAGTAAGAATACTCTATGAGGATATTTTCAGTGGTTATTCTGAATTTAAGAATATCAATTAATATCAATTAATAAATTGACAGTAGCAATTAATAAATTGTTCCGAAGAGCTTTTAGAGGTTTGAGAAGAAGATCCTCTAGAAGATCTTTTGGAGATATTTTTAGAGGTTTGTTTTCAAGAGTTTCAATCATAAAAATCTTTTCTTGCATAACTAATTACACATTCTTGTGCACATTTTAGACTTGTTGATTTCTTCAGCAGTGTGAGCTAAGATATCGAATATGCAGCAAAGAGGTCAATTATAGGATCTGTTCTCTTGCTACCAATTAAGATTAATGAGTCTCAACAGGAGCAATACTTTACTGTTTTCCAATTAATTAACTTTATATATAACCAATAAAGACTATATATAATACAGCACGAAATACGCAAAATGCTGAATTTATCAATTTTACCAATACTATCAGCACTAAAGTATCCGAGTTTTACTAATGATTCACACTCAATAAAATTTCCTTTAATATATTCAAAATATATTACATACTGATAATATATTTATTAAGACTTACCATAATGATGGAAACGCATCAAACTTACCCTTACATACTTTACTTGGTGTAGAAACTCATGAACACCTTACCTGGAAGCCAAATTTTGTTCTCATGTTGTTAAAAGGATCTAAACTTTATGCTGTGTTATACGAGAGAAGACAAATATATATCATTGTTTTAATATTCATCTCTTAAGACGGTTTTAAGTCTTACCCTTACTCTAGTTTACCCTCTAACCTGTGCTGTAATGGCTGTGATTTCCTTCCAGGGTTTTAACTTTAGGACTTAAGGTCATGAATTTGATTACACAAATACCATGACAACAATGGGTTTCAAAAAGACACAGGATCGAACTCAGGTGCTCTTTAACCAGAATTCTATCAATTCGTTCCAGCCACAACCCCATATACTAATTCTACCAACAAATATATCTCACTCAATCTACCAGCAACTCAATCCACAAAACTTCTCTGACACCCAATCAATTCTTCTATTTTTCCCTTTCGCGTCCAAGTGTCTCAGCATCCAAGTGCCTGTCACTTAGAATACTTAGAACAGGAGATGAAAGGCTCATCATCATCTTTAATTCAAATTTAATGTCACTGGCAACTCCCCACACTGTCACTCATCTCTTCAAGTCATTCTAAATCTAAACTACTTATCCACTTTATAAGTTGTGCTATATAAAGTAGACTAAGTCTCCTCCCGTTTATGTTCTTTAACCTTTAGAATGCTCAAACACATGTCCCCCATCTCTACACTATTTAACAATCTACTCAATCGACTTGAGAATGGTCCAGGACGGACCGAAACGTCGTCGTCCCTTCACCTTATAGCGTGTGGTCTGGTCAACAATACACTGTTTAACAATTGAAATATTGACTTATATGCATCGTCTTCGCTATTCAACATTTAGAATGATAAAAATACAGCCTCAAGTAATAAATCACAGTATGATATTGTTGCAATATCTAAATATTGCAAACACCACAAACAATCAGTAGTGTGAACTATAATTTAGAGTTCATAGCGTTCTTATTTTGTCTCTCAGATGATTATTATTAATTTAATCTCTTTAGAGAGTAAATAAACTGCAAGCAGCGTATTGTAGGATTTTATAATATAATTTACGCTGCATGACAAAGGAACACAGGAATAAATTAATCTGCAAAAGGCCTATAGGCTCATACAAACCAACTGATATTTATGCCCAGACAAAACTCACTTAAATAATGTATATATTTAAGTTTAATCTTCACTAGAATAATCTACTCATCTCTAGTTTATTATTATACCATCTGATAATTTACCATCTACATCCCAACTCCATAATCAGTATTGATCCAAGACTTTCTAACTCTAAACATATCCTATTTTTAACTGAATTAGCTAAGGTTATTATGTTATTTTGGGGATCACCATAGGTACTTCACATGTTAAGGGAATATACGGATTTGTGTCTATGGGCTTCAGTAATACATACAACTCCAGGCAGAAGAATATTGACCCTGGCTTCTTGGAATCATAGCCAGCTCCAGCACTAGTCTGACGAAGCCTGCTCCATTATTAGTCTGAGGCAGCCTGCAAGTGCTATTTTTTAAAGTTATTAGATCTATTTTAGATCAATTTAGATGTTCCTGCAGCACTTTAGGTCCTCCTGCAGCATTTTAGGTCTTCTTGCAGTACACTTTAGGCCTTCCAGCAGCATTTTAGGTCTTCTTGCAGTACACTTTAGGCCTTCCAGCAGCATTTTAGGTCTTTCTCCAGCCCTTTAAGTCCTCCTGCAGCATTTTAGGTCCTCCTGCAGCATTTTAGGCCCTCCAGCAGCATTTTAGGTCCTTCTGCAGCATTTTAGGCCCTCCAGCAGCACTTTAGGTCCTCCAGCAACACTTTGAATATCAGAGTCCCTCAGAGAGAGCAGGAAGGGTACTTTCACTCCTCCGCCAGGTCACGGGGTCTCCGAGACGCACAGAAAACAACTCAGAGATCTAGAAGACACACAACGTACCCTGCTTCTCCTGAGGGACATTCAGTTCCAGGAGCATGTGGAATACGAGGAGGAAAACCGTCGAAAAGAAATGGCAGGAATAGTACTCACGGTACACGGTATACTCACTGTATACGGTCCTCACTATACATAGTGCTCACTGTTTACGGTATTCACTGAACTCGGTTATCACTACAGAGGACACTGCACAGTGCTCTATTACACCCAGGGTCAGGATCGTGTACGGTGTGTGAGTTGTGTAAGCATGCCTACCGTGTCGATTGCATCAACAACGCTTGTGTTACTCACACAGGAACTACAGGAGAGACCCCACTCATCAACCACAGAAATGTGGTTGATGGGGAGTGGGGAGGGTATTCATCAAACACATCATCAAATATGAAGACAAAAATTAGGACACGGATCATAAAATCTTAGACCCATCAAACATATTAACTTAGAATAGAATTATGTATGACTCAGCACTGTAATCTAAGCTGTATTAATGACTTACAAATTCTAAGTTGTAACACATAATGGGCTCACTTCTTATGACCTCAAATCACCTTCTTTTCTTTGACCTTAGATCTCCGTCAGCTAATTTAACTATAAGCACGACTTTGGTGTCTATTTGATGTAGTTCCGAGGATCGATGTCCTCCCTGGGCCCGGTCTCCGACCAAGCTTCCTATGTATTTCTGTGAGACTTGATAAACCCCCAAACAGGTGGAACTTTACCTACAATTATAGTCTATTCTCATTTTAGTTTTAATAAGAATAAATGCCAGGAATCCAAAGGAAGAGTCATGCCACCAGGTTAAGACTTCAAAGTCAGTATCTTGGAGAAAATTACAAAATCAAAGAATTTAGAAAACAGACAACAGAGCACAAGAGAGCCAACAACATTTGAAAATGTGAATAACGGAATCGACTAAACTCCAGACAAGTGTCACAAGTATCCATTGTATCTTCAATAGACTAATGAGTCTATTGAAGCAATAGAATGTCTGTTAAATCTGCTCCAGTTTGATAGCAAGATGTCAGCTATACATCAGAAGAAGGAGTAGTTCCCCAACGGCATCTTTCTCGACCTGTTAAGACAGTTTTTAAGACGATACACACGTGGGTATTCATCAAACTCAAGATGAAAGTGGTAGGAATGTCGAATGGTACCGGACTGGGTAAGGGAATGCCTATCTGATAGGAAGCAGAGGGTCACGGTATGTAAAGAGATAGCAGAGTACTGAAGATTTAACAGTGGATTATCACTAGGATATGATATATCACTAAGCAGCATATCACTTGCTTAAATCCAGTTCTGAAGACGATGCAAAAAAAGTCAGGACACAACAAAAGAAATCTAATTAAATAGATACGAACAGGAACAAGGAAATTCCAGCAGGAAAGCAAGATTAGGAGAAATATCTTTTATACATTTTCGAGAGGAAAATGACCAAGGGGTAAAAATAACCTTCTGATTGATTTCAGAGGCACAGCTTAACAGGATATCCAAAACCGGCAAACGTCTCGATTATCTTGTGGACTCTTAGACATTCGTGGCACAAAATGACCTATAGAGACACTAGAAAAAATTAGTTCAGAGTGCTTATTGTAAGTAAATAGAACACGTTAGCTAGAAATATCATTGAAGAAATATTTATACAATGCTCAACTTCAAAAGACATTTATGATATATACGTAGAACTTGAGTCATTAATCATTCGTTAATCAAACATACAGAGCTTATGGGCTGAACCTCAACCCAGTAAGCATGCAGAAGAAAATGTAAAAACAGAAAGAATTCAGATATATTGTGGAAAAAAGACGGAAGATATGAACGACGACTGTAAGAAACCTGATAACTAAAGAAACCTGATAACTAAAGAAACCTGATAACTAAAGAAACCTGATAACTAAATAAACTCACATAATCATAAGTGAGAGAAGACCTACAGAACCCAACAGCCAGGGAAACAGACAATAAAGCTTAATAGTGACAAGATTGACTGCATAAGCAAGCAGAAAGAAACCCATAAGAATTGTCATTAAAAACTGGATGATGATGATGATGATGAAGGGTACTTAATGGCATGAACATATGGCAACACAAATGAGACTTTGAGAAAGAACTTGAAATATATGAAGGAAAAGTTATAGGAAAATCTAAGATAAGGATTTGTCCCAATTATAAGTAATACCCTCATCCTAGCTTAACGCTTTCTTACTATTTTTATTACCTTGCCTTACTGCTATCACTACTACAATTACTGCTACTGAAACTTCAACTTTTCCTAAAACTACTAATATCGCTTCAACCTTCCCCCCCCCCCCATACTACTACTAAAATTGTTACAGTCAAAAGGATTAGTTAATCACCTGAAATATGTATGTTTTTCAACCTTAATTTACTTAGAAAAATAAATATATAGAACTCCATATGTACAAGGTAGTTATCTCCGTTGGAGATTAAATTATAGGAACTTTAATCTAACTCTGATATAAATAATTTTGGTTATCATGGTTATACAAAGTGGGAGGTGTATATCTCCCAACTCATGGGGGAATATACTCATGGGGGAATATACTCATGGGGGAATATACTCATGGGGGAATATACTCTGAAAGTTTACTTTTATCCTTGCCTCTGATCAGGAGAAAAGTATACTTGGTCACTTGTCATTAAGATCTTGTGGTGGTCTTAATTACCCTGCATATGTTTATCTTTAAGAATGGTCGACAATATGTTTATTGTTTGTGATATGTGTCTATATATGTATGAACACGTTGTGTTGAACGGGGTGAGAATAGCTTGAGCTACCTCATCCCTTTGTGTGTATTTTACCTCAATAAACTTATTTCAATTTTAATTTCAATTTCTAGAGGTCGATAGGCTCAAGCCAAACTCAAGACTATCACTGAGATCTAAAGAAAGTCAAAGAAGAGACAATTCTTAGAAGAAAGTTTCATAAGGAGTTATATATATAGCTAAAGAGACTGCTTAGTTCTCAGTCTAATTACAACCCTCTTAAAGTTACATATTTGAGACTTGATCTCATAGTATGATTATATTTGATTAATAATTCAAGTTTACAAATATTTATCTAGCTGTTATTTAACTGTTGTTAATATACTGGACTCTGCATTATCGAAGAGGTAATTAATTCTAGTGTTCCACTTAAAATGACAAAAAAATCCTCTCCCATGATTTTATTGCATCTGTTTTCTCTATTTCATGGCGTTATTGATGATTTTCCAATCCCCTTAATCATCAGATAGTTCTTCCTCTTTGAGCAGCTGCACAGTTCTATAAGATTTGCATCTGGTCACCTCGAATAGGCAAGGCTTCTGTAGAATGATCAATCTATGTTTTTTTGGGAGGCTCATCTTTGTGGCATTAGTATTGCTGCTTTTCTGTGCCTTCTCTTTTATTTGCTTTTCTATATATATTCTTTATTTTATTTTACATTGTAGACTAGCTTTTTTCCCCGTATTTAGGGTACAGTCTGGCCAGCGCATTGTGCAAAGTTAGTATCATTTCTGGCTTTTTGTATTCGATATTTCTAGTTATCAATCCAAGCATTCTGTTGGCTTTGTTGCCAGCGGCTTTGTGTACCACTAATGACGACTCCAAAAGTCATTTTCTTTTACCTTGGCACATACTTTTCTCCCATTTTTGTGTTGGTGTTAAACATTTTTACAGTCCGCTCACCGTGTCTCTTATCAATGTGCAAACTTATCACCGTCCAGCTGGATATTAATGCGAATTTCCTCAGATACAACGTTTATCGTTGATATTGAATTCAATAAATACTGGATGAATCCAAGATCATTTGTGTTGTTGCACTGGATCTTGCATGTGGCTTTGACCGTCTATGGCTCCAGAGACGCCTGACAGATGGATTTACTTGCAATCTGGAGAGCTTAGTTCTTCATTTTCGTAACGATTTGTTCTATAATTGGGACTCTCAGAACAGCTTTTAATTAAACAGAATCTGAATGCTACTCAAATTATGCAAGCGTGCCACAGGTAAGGGAAATTGAACCTATTTGAGAGAGAGAATACCTACTTGCAGACGAGGAGTCACAATAACGTGGCTGAAATATGTTGACCAGACCAAACACTAGCAAGTGAAGGGACGACGACTTTTCGGTCCGTCCTGGACCATTCTCAAGTCGATTGTGACTTGAGAATGATCGACACAATCGACTTGAGAATGGTCCAAGACGGACCGAAACGTCGTCGTCCCTACACTTTCTAGTTTGTGCTTTGGTCAACAAAAGAATATCTACTTCATAGACCTGGTACACCTCAAGTCTGATGACTGAACTCTAGCCTTCAATTGCAATGTATACAGAGAAGGATGAGGTGCCAACTGACCTGAGATTCATCAATTCCTAACTTATGGCCATATTTCCATAGAGCAGATAAGTTACTTAAACTGTTGAGCAATCACATATAGCGAGACCAGCCTATTACGATGATCAGAAGAGATTTAGTACCAAACGACTTTGTGATTATCTTGTTGGTAAGATTTGAAGACATACACTTCCTGAGCCTTGCTAGCAAGATAGGCAAGAATCCTCTACCATTGCAGTGCAATTGACAGTGATCAACAACACTAGCCAGCTTAGATCAACAGTATTGATGAATCAATGAATCATAAGAGTAAATATAAGGATGAATAGTTGACAATTGAGCAGTGTATGCTAACCTGACATCTTCTAGTAGACACAAGGATATAGTCATTATGACATTATAATGACAGTAGAAACAAGGATATAGTTACTATGATATCATACAGTAGACATATTATAGGTAATTATTGGTCTTTGATAGTTGGTCAATATTATCATATAAGATATTACTTGAAGTTAAGATGGAATATTTAAGATATTTGTGCATTTCAATCGTGGAGACTTTCGAACGGTTTCGAAAGTGTTGACGAGACGAGAGGAGACGCCTGAACGACAGTTTATGTTTTAAAAACGACGTTTGGACTGTTTTCACCTGTTGAATATAATTGGTGGCTATATTTGGTTATCCGATAACAGTCAACAGTTATTAAATACCATTAAATAACAGTTAATAACAGTCAACTGTCATTAAAGATCAATAAATACAGTCAATAACAGTCAAATGTCATTAAATACCATTCAATAACAGTCAAATGTCATTAAATACCATTCAACAACAGTCACTGTTATTCAACTCTATTTCAACACTATTCAACACCATTAAACACTATTCAACACTATTATTACCAATAGATATCTATCAAATATCGCATTTAATAATATTTAACTGATGTTAAATACATTAACAGTGGTTATCTTCTTGAGGTTATCTTGAGATGGTTTCGGGGCTTAGCGTCCCCACGGCCCGGTCCTCGACCAAGCCTCCTTTTTTGTTACTCATCCCCAGGAAGCAGCTCGTAGCAGCTGTCTAACTCCCAGGTACCTATTTACTACTAGGTGACTCATAACCATATTTCATCAGGGTTAAAGAAACTCTGTCCATTACTTTCCATCTCCACCAGGGATCGAACCCGGAACCTCAGGACTAGGAATCCCGAACGCTGTCCACTCAGCTGTCAGGCCCCTACTGTGGCTAGCAGATTCCAAAGATAGGAAACAATATTTTGTTGACCAGACCACACACTAGAAGTTGAAGGGACGACGACGTTTCGGTCCGTCCTGGACCATTCTCAAGTCGATTGTGGAAACAATAGCTTATATTGCTTATAATAGCTTATGATATATAGCTTGTAATAGCTTGTAATAGCTTATAATAGACGGAAATAGTAACTGACAGTAACTAACACAAACTAACAGTATTTCGAAACAATGGAGAGTTATCAACGGTATTTACAAGCAAAGAACTTATTTACAGTAATTTAGAGTAATCAACAGCATTTAGAAGCTATTAAATACAAATCAACCCTGGAAACACATTCCGAAACTGTCTCTTTTTTCCGCTTGTTACAACTTGTAATAAAGTTGTTACATCTTGGCTTAACGTGTTTATGACGTATTAGAACGTTGTTACAACTGGCTATATTGGTTGTTGTAACTGGTTAGGAGGTGTTAAAACTTGTTCGAACGTTGTACCAACGTCGTAGTTTCGGTGTGTGTTTGGCGGGAAGTGTATTTAGAAGTAGTGAATAGCAATTTAATTTGGCAACAGAGATAACCATTTGTCATAATAATTTAAAGATAGTCATCACGATAACCGGAACAGACCATCAGAATTAAGCATTTAACAATAAGAATCATCAATAATCAACCGAAATACAAAAATAACAGTAAACGGGATAAGTCATCAACACTGAACATTTACCGTTAAGAGTAAGAACGGTGATCAACAGTAGAGCAAAGAACAGCATCAATTTAACGGGAATGACATCAACGGTGAGAATAAAGTCAATATGAGCCATCAATTATCAACGGAAGTCAAAAGAAAGGCACAACAGGGGAAAAAAAGGGGCCATCATCACCATTAGCCCATAAGAGCCATCAATAATCAACGGTAATCAACGGAAGTCAACAGTAGTCAAGTTAGATCATAAAAATAAATATATTCCCACGGTAAATGTCGCCACAGCCATTTCAAGCGACGGGTTTTGTAAAGCTTTTGGGCAACTGGGTGATTGTCTGCGTCTCTCTCTCTCATTCCTCTTTCCTTCCCTTTTTTTCTCTCTCTCTCTATTCTTTCCTGCCTTTTCTTCCTTCGTTTCTTATTTTTTTTATGCCTTTCCTTCTCTCGTTTCTGTCTTTCCATCTCTCTTTTGGTCTTTCCTATCTGTTTCTCTCTTTCTTTCAATTCCGTTCTATACCTGCCTTTTTACTCTCATTCTCTTTGTTGTTTTTCTATTTTTCATTCCTTCTTTTATATGCCTATTCCTTCTCTTTCATTCCTTTTTTACTGTGTTTTCCTTTCTTTATTTTTTTCCTCTGCTTATTCCTTCTCTTTCATTCCTTCTTTCCTATGTCTTTTCCTTCTCTTTCATTCATATACTTCTTATTTGCTTTTATCCTTCTCTTTTTCTTTGTTCTAAACACTCTCTTTCATCCATTTTTACAAAGATGTTTCTTTGTACAAAGATGTTTCTTTGTAAAAATGGATGAAAGAGAGTGTTTAGAACAAAGAAAAAGAGAAGGATAAAAGCAAATAAGAAGTATAGGAATGAAAGAGAAGGAAAAGACATAGGAAAGAAGGAATGAAAGAGAAGGAAAAGACATAGGAAAGAAGGATTCCCATTCCACTTCTCCCATTCCTATCCATTTTTTTCCATTGTTGTATTCATTCACTGTTGTATTCATTCACTGTTGAATTCATTCACTGTTGTATTCATTCCTCTCTTGTTCATGACCTGTTTCGTATCTTATTTCCTCATTCCATCATTTATTAATTGTTCATACATTTACTTCTTGCTTTCATGCTTTGTCCTTAAGATATTCTTAGCTTTCATCTTCTTCTTATTATTATTTTCTTCTTTATTTCCCTCTTTCTCATCTTCCTAAGATGATCAGTTTGGCTACACATTTCCTTTTCATTTCACATTTCTCCTACACCTCAAATTGGTCATTGATGACCAAAACTACACATCAAGAAATGAAGGAACCACGACGTTTCGGTCCATCATTGGACAATTATCGTGTCCAAAACGGACCGAAACGTCGTCGTTTCTTTATATTCACAATGTGGGATTTGGTCATTATATTTTCAGCCACGTTATTGTGACCCATCGTCTGTAAATCAATTATTTTTTTACAGTTCCCTTTCTTATTTACTGTTTATGTCAGTGTACTATAATTTGTCTAGTTATCTCTTCTATCTCTTCTAATTTGTCTAGTTATCTCATCTATCTCTTCTAATTTGTCTAGTTATCTCTACTATCTCTTCCAATTTGTCTAGTTATCTCTATTATCTCTTCTAATTTGTCTAGTTATCTCTACTATCTCTTCCAATTTGTCTAGTTATCTCTTCTATCTCTTCTAATTTGTCTAGTTATCTCATCTATCTCTTCTAATTTGTCTAGTTATCTCTTCTATCTCTTCTAATTTGTCTAGTTATCTCTACTATCTCTTCTAATTTGTCTAGTTGTCTCTTCTATATCTTCTAATTTGTCTAGTTATCTCTTCTATCTCTTCTAATTTGTCTAGTTATCTCATCTATCTCTTCTAATTTGTCTAGTTATCTCTTCTATCTCTTCTAATTTGTCTAGTTATCTCTTCTATATCTTCTAATTTGTCTAGTTATCTCTTCTATCTCTTCTAATTTGTCTCTTCTTCATTTTCTCTGATTTTTACTCTATCATCTACTTTTTTTTCATTTTGTTTCTGTATTCCTATTTCTTCCTAACATTTCCCACATCTCTTCTTCCTTCATTCACTGATATGCTCATTCTTCTTCCTTGTGTTACTTATTCCCATTTCCTCATCCTTCTCTAGTCTTCACACCTTTCTCCTTTTTTACTCCATTTCCATTTTTGTAAACCTGTTTGTTTCTCCTGCTGCTGCTCCCTTTTCCTTCGGGTGTTCTCTTATTCCTCCTCCTCCTCTTCCTTTCCATTTACCCCTGTTCCTCCACCGTTTTTTTTGCTTACAGCCAGCGTTGGATGCTTAGTTTTAATGGTGTGTTCTGTCCCCTCTGTTCGTTAGTTACGTCATGTGTGTTATGGGCGAGGGAGGGCGCTGATTGGTCCGCGCCAAGGTATAATCACCTATACCGGGATATTTGCGGCCTTTCACAAATTTTCTCTTCAATATCATTATTTTTCCTCCCTCCCCTGCCTCCCCCCACTACTCCTACTCTTCTATCCATTTTCCCCTTTTTCCCTGTATATGATGATTTACTCTCCTCTCTCTCTAGTTCCTAGCACCGCACACACCCCCCCTACACCTCCCTCATCTCTCCCCTCTACGCATTTTATAACAGTGATGGTTTTTAATCTTGGGTTAATTTTCATGTTGCTCTGAATAATCTCCTATGTGCCTGTTCATGAAAATCATAAGCTTCGGTTTGGGGGACCTCTTTTTTACACTACTCTCGTGATTATGTACATGCTTCATCAATATGTATATTATATGTAGTTTTATATATTGGCTCAGGCACAGCGATATATTATGGGGAGAGGGGGAAAGTTGGGGGGAGGGGGAGTTGCTATGTCTGCTCGGTGTTGAGGGATGAGAATGAGTTTCTTGACTTGAATTAAGTTATTTGGAAAAAAATGCTTGATTTCGAAATAGAGATTAATGGATTGGGGTTGAATGTGTGATTGTGTGTGTTTGTAAGATGATAGAATGAGTTACTCCAAGAAGGACTACTGGCCTATATCAGGCAGGTACTATATACACCCAAACTCTTTTATGTATATATGTCTAACCTACGCTTGAAACAATGCAGAGATTCCACGACAATTACGTTGCTTGGTAATTTGTTCAATAATCAACCACCCTGTTTGCAAACTAGTATTAATCCAGGTTTTTTCCTGAACCTTAAGTGATCCAGTTCATATAAATTGTTTCTTCTTATATTTTGAGTTGATATATATATAGCCTTATTTATATCACCTTTGTTATATCTTTTAACCCAATTATACTTGTTAATCTTGTCACTCTTCGTAATAGGATTGAAGAATATAATTTACTTATATATTATATGTACATTCTGATCTCCCACACAACATCACTGAATGCCCAGTTATCACACCATTCAGACCCATTGGTATGAGGTACCTGGAGCTTTGCAATTACTTTACTAACTCTCGTGTTCTTAAAGATATCCTCATAATGCACCCAAAATTTGCCAGTGCAAGTTACTGAACATATGGCCCCTGTACGACTAACCATCTTGCGAGAAAGAGCCGAAGCGCAAAGGACAGAAGTATCTGGTGGATGTAACAGAACCCAATGATAAAAACCACTTAAGCATCCATCCTCTTTTGGAGAGACTATAAGCCTTATAGACCCCTTATAGTATAGACTATAACCCTCATAGACACCCTATAGTATAAGGTGTCAGCCAGGAAGTCACAGACTCCCAATAATCAAACTGATCTACCTACGGTCAATTTGTTTTTCCTTTATTGAAGAAGCTGTTTCCTCATATCATTCTGTGCTCCCCAAATCCATCAATTATTTGGTTTACTCCATTTGTTTAATTCTGAAGTCCAGCTGCTCTATTGGGATGATTTTCTGGACTACTTTCTCTGTCTATTTATCGCTTCTTCTCCTACCGTCTTATCATCTTCTTCTCTTGGAGGCCTGGTCGACGACCGGGCCGCGGGGACGCTAAGCCCCGGAAGCACCTCAAGGTAAGGTAACCGTCATTTATGGGGGAAAATTTTCTTTTGTCTTGGTCCTCTACCATATTTTGCTCCCACTCACATATCCCGTTATCCTTTTCTTCGCTAGCCTTGACATATCCATAACTTAGTTCTTTCCTCACACAGAGATTACACTAACGTGATGCATCAAATGAACAAATCCACAAGGGCTGTGACGAGGATTCGAACCTGCGTCCAGGAGCATAACCCTGTCGTAACTCAGTCGATTAAGGCAGTGTCTGGGATGCTCCTGGACGCAGGTTCGAATCCTCGTCACGGCCCTTGTGGATTTGTTCATTAGTTATTTCCTCTTCCATCTATCCCTCCGTCCCATCCCAAATCCTTATCCTGACCCCTTCCCAGTACTATATAGTCTAAATGGCTTGGAGCTTTCTCCTGATAATTCCATTCCATTCCATTCTCCATCCCCCTTTTGTTTCTATTTTCCAATCCTTCTTATCATCAACCACCACTTTCTCTTCCTCCTGCTATTCTTATTCCTCCTTTTCCCCTCTCCTCTTCTATTTCTGTCTTAATATCTTCCTCCTCTGTACCTTATTCCTAATTTTCTTTATCTTCCTTACCATTTTCGACAAGTTCCATTTCCTTCTTGCTCATTTATGCCTACCTCCTCTTCCATCTCATTTGCCTCTTCTGCTATCCTTTTATTTCTCATCCTCTCACCCTTGCTATCACTCCCTATCAGGGAAACCCAAACGAAATTTCAATAGATATATAGGCCAATCAGTCGTAAAATCTGGTATACAGATATCAGTGATATCGCCAATTAAGAAAACAGTCTAAAAGAAAAGCCCTGATGTTATTGCTATAGTAGAGACGAAACTGCTCAGACAATTATTGATGCATAGTTGTCCAGAGGATACCAATCGGGATGTAGAAGCATTAATATTGCTGGTTCAATTACTAAGCTTTTCGAAATGTAGAGACATAAATTTATTAACAGACTGCTAAAGTAATCCTAGGAACAGGTAGAATCAAAGCATTTGTAATTCATTTTCAACAACGATTACAATATCACGAAGGAAAATGAAGGAAGTAACAGAGCTATAATAGACATGAAGCTAGGAACACCAACAATAGCTCACAGAATGAAGCCTCTAATCGTGAGAGATTTCAATCAAGGGAAAATAGATCAGGAAAAAGGAAATCCATGTGATGACATAATACATGGAGAACCAGGTTGGTAGACATCACAAAAGTGAACTTCCTAATACAACATGTCACAGAAGTTACGTGAATAAGGAATAGATGAGCCAAATCAGACTTTGTCTTCACCCAGGATGGGTCAAACAATGAGTACATAGTATAAATAATTATATACATATAAATCAGAAGCAAGAGAGAGCAGAGAGATGAAAACTAAAGAGGCATACACAGTTTGTTTACACTCAAATGGGGTACAAGATTAGTTGAGTTCTAACTCCTGTTAGCAGCCTGAGAGCCTTCCCTTCCCATAGCTCATGGTAAGCCTCACCCCTACTAGTTTTCCCTGGAATACGACTCGCCAATCAGATAACAACCAGGTCCCCAATTAGTGCTGGGTGAACAGGAGCGAACAGTTAAGGACTGGCGCCCACTCAACCTTCTCTAGACTGGATTCGAACCCAAACCAACTTGGTCGTGTGGCTCCAAATGTTTTGCCAAATCGTCATCAGAAACATGAAAGATAATGGTATTTTAGGATGAATGCAGTGGGAGTATATCTGTAGAAAATATGATGAACTATGCAGTCTAAAAAACGTTCACAAGCTGAAAACATTAATACCAATTCTAAGCAACAAGAAAGCAAGACCGAAATTGCAAATTAGAATAGAACGAAAGTCAACTATTCAAAAAGAGAAATTGAGAAGCAATACAAGAAAGAAATAGCGTCAAGTTGTAGAGTATATAAAATTTTACACAATCATATCAGGTGGAAAATTTATGTAAATTATCAATCAATTAGATTAGATAGAAGGGGAATGGCACCAAATATCAACGCAACAGCCACAGTACCACAAAACCCTCTAGCGGTAGACAAAAGCTCAAATGGTAGACAAAAGCTTCAAGCTATAGACAAAAGGTTCAAGTGGTAGATACCAGGAGACCCTTCAGGAAAACAAAACAAAAAAGCAAGTTAAGAAGAGATAAAGAAGCATCTTGAAGATATAGATGCAATGAAAGCAAGTAGATACTAACAAAAAGAAGATTAACCTCTGGACAAACCACTTGCAACTATCCACAAAACTTGTCTTGAAAGTGGAGAACTACCAAACCGTTGGAGAACTGCCGATGTCCTGTGTATATATAAGAAGAAGAAGGATTGACAGGACGAATTACATTCCTGTTTTGAATCCTTGACATTTCAACTGTGTAAGGGCCAAGATAAAGTAATCAAGAGGCTTGTGGAACACATGGAACGTACAAATTCTTAAAAAAAAAAGTTTCAACAATAATTCTAGTAGGAAAATTTTGTCTCACGACCCTACTTGAGTTGAATTGGAAAAGCTCTAGGTGGACCTGAACGATAAGATACATGGTTCATATATGGATACATGGTTCATATATGGATACATGATACATGGTACAGTTGGGACATTCGTAAGAAAGTCACATGGACAGCACACAATGATGAGAAAATAACTAAAGGAGTCATTACCAAAATAATTCATCTAGAAGTAGAAATAAAACTATAACCGAATTTGCAACAGGGAAGTATAAAAATTAACCCCCCCCCCCCGACACACACACACACACATACACATGAGTGATTGGGCCTGATAGCTGAGAAGACAGCGCTCGAGGACTCGTAATCCTAGGGTCCGGGTTCGATCCCCGGTGATGGCAGAAACAAATGGGGCAGAGTTTCACCCTGATGCCCCCTGTTACCTACCATTAAATAGATACCTGGGAGTTAGACAGCTGCTACGGGCTGCTTCAAAACCATATTATCATCTTATCAACCGAAAATCAAAGTATCTGAAACATGTCCCAAAAAATACGTACTGTCGTTGAAAAAAAAATAACTATCAAATCATCATAATAGCATAAATGAAATCCCAACTGTTCATGAGAACCACCACTAAACTAGCTGACAAATTTCTCTCTCACCAAAATCCGGTTAAACATGCAATGACAACCGGCCGCCGCCTCCCCTGTCACTCAAGTCCTTCTACTGCGAGAATCAGTTGACGCGTCAACCGGACCGTCGTCAATTCATGCATTTTTCCTTCATGACCTGTCAATACGTAACTCCCGTTCGTTGCAATACGTTACTCCGGACACATGGGTATGTACGTGTGTGTAAATAGAGTAAATATATAAATATATATATATATATATATATATATATATATATATATATATATATATATATATATATATATATATATATATATATATATATATATATATATATATATGTATATGTATATATATATAAGTATATATGCGGTATATATGCAGAGAAATGGGAAAGAGAGATGAACGTTTCGGCCGATCTGGGCCTTTGTCAACACCTGACTGATATATACTTATGTCATATATACTGACATAAGTATATATGTATTTGTTAGCGTCTGTTTGTGTACTTATGTACATGTTGCAAAATTATGAACACTGTAACATGCGTATGTCAATGTTTGTGTAAGTTTAATGCCGCGAATGATATTCAGAAAACAAATGCAATTAAAAGACTAAGAAATAACAGAAGTGGGGGAGAGAGAGAGAGAGAGAGAGAGAGAGAGAGAGAGAGAGAGAGAGAGAGAGAGAGATTAAATGTACATTGCCCTATATAAAAGGAAGAGACGAAGAACGGAGAGTAAAGGAAAACTATAGAGAGAACAGATGTCTGTTGGAATAAGAGGGAATAGCTATGGAGGAGGGAGAAAGGAAGGAAGGGAGTAGAGAAGAGAGAGAAGTGAAAGAAGAAAGAGAGTAGGAACGAAAGAAAGACGGAAAAATAGAAGAAAATAAACAGCAAGGGAAGCATAATGTAAAAGGAGAATGACCATAAATGTGTCAACTAAAGAAACAGGACAAAAATCTAATTAATCTAACCTTTAGTATATATGCTGGCAGATGTTCCAATCTGTTTAACAAATGTTTACCCCAAACCATAAATCTGGAACAGGGGAGAGAGAGAGAGAGAGAGAGAGAGAGAGAGAGAGAGAGAGAGAGAGAGAGAGAGAGAGAGAGAGAGAGAGAGAGAGAGAGAGAGAGAGAGAGAGAAAGTGATAAAGAGGATAAAGAGAGAGAAGAGAGAGAGAGAGAGAGAGAGTGAAAGAAGCCAAGCATTCAGACAACCGTTTAACCGATGATAGAAACATGGATAAAGAAGAATCGGACTAGGACCCGGTAGTGACACCCTCCAGGAAGAACAGGTTTGATGGTGGCCAGAAGCGTGCTTTTGTTGGCGTGTGGAAGAACTAGCGTGACAGGGTGTGGAAAGCACATACGGTGTATGGGGGAGAGAGAGAGGGGGTTGTTGAAGGGGAAAGGTTGAGGGTTGACGTTGAACTACCCTAAGATTAATGAGAGGGTCTCATATGCACGTTTTGAAGGGGTTTGGTTGACCTCTGTGGCAATGCTAGTAGTGGGAATTGATCTGCTCAAAATGCATCGAACGAGTGGAAATGAGGGAGTTTGAGAGAGAGAGAGAGAGAGAGAGAGAGAGAGAGAGAGAGAGAGAGAGAGAGAGAGAGAGAGAGAGAGAGAGAGAGAGAGAGAGAGAGAGTGTGTGTGTACGACTACAGGAGCAAAAAAACTCGAATGTTCACACGCTTGCAAGCACGTTTGCTTCTCACAGTCACACCCCTCCACACACACACAGTCACACCCCTCCACACACACACACACACACACAAACACACACACACACACACACACACACACACACACACACACACACACACTCGGTAGGGGCCTCGTAGCCTGGTGGATAGCGCGCAGGACTCGTAATTCTGTGGCGCGGGTTCGATTCCCGCACGAGGCAGAAACAAATGCGCAAAGTTTCTTTCACCCTAAGTGCCCCTGTTACCTAGCAGTAAATAGGTACCTGGGAGTTAGTCAGCTGTCACGGGCTGCTTCCTGGGGTGTGTGTGTGTGGTGTGGGAGAAAAAAAAAAAAGTAGTTAGTAAACAGTTGATTGACAGTTGAGAGGTGGGCCGAAAGAGCAAAGCTCAACCCCCGTAAAAACACAACTAGTAAACACAACTAGTAAACACACACACACACACACACCATGATCACCACATTCAAGATTCTCAAGGGAATCGACAGGGTTGATAAAGACAGGCTATTTAACACAAGGGGAACACGAACAAGGGGACACAGGTGGAAACTGAGTGCCCAAATGAGCCACAGAGATAGTAAAAAGAACTTTTTTAATGTCAGAGTGGTTGACAAATGGAATGCATTAGGAAGTAATGTGGTGGAGGCTGACTCCATACACAGTTTCAAGTGTAGATATGATAGAACCCAATAGGCTCAGGAACCTGTACACCTGTTGATTGACGGTGGAGAGGCGGGACCAAAGAGCCAGAGCTCAACCCCCGCAAACACATTTAGGTCATAGATTTAAACTAACAAAACATAGCTGCCGGAAAAATATAAGAAAATTTTCTTTTGTGAACAGAAAGGTAGATGGTTGGAACAAGTTAGGTGAGAAGGTGGTGGAGGCCAAGACCGTCAGTAATTTCAAAGCGTTATATGACAAAGAGTGCTGGGAAGACGGGACACCACGAGTGTAGCTCTCATCCTGTAACTACACTTAGGTAATTACACACACACACACACACACACACACACACACACACACACACACACACACACACACACACACACACACACACACACACACACACACACACACACTTACCTTTCTCCCCAACTCAACCAACTTGCAGAAGACGTAATTAAGGCTATAAATGACCAGATAACAGAAGAAGTCAGAGGTCAGGATAAAAGATAATAACTGTATTTCGTACAAGAAGCGACTAAAAATTCCATTCCCAACAGATGCAGTCTTCCAGAGGAACCAAATTGGTAGGCAGAAAAGGTTTAGATGAAATGGACCTTTTTTGATAAAAGAGACATGACTTTATAAAGAATTTGACTTTCAGAGCATAATAAAAATAATAATAATAATAATAATAATAATAAGAAGATGAATAAGAATATTTACATTATATATAAAAATAAATAAATATTACAGATGATTTGAAGAATTTATAAATTGTTTACAGTCACTAATTATACACAGCATTTCTAGCATTGAGTTCTTCACAGGAAATGTAACATCAGAAAGGCAAACATGTTTTGATGGGACTCAATCATATAGAACTAATTAGCAAATAATACACAGGGGCAAGAGGAGGTGTTTACTATGGTGGTTAAATAATGTTAAAATGACCTTAGTGAGCTCATGTCTTGCATACTTAATAAATGATTATAGCTAAGCAGAGTACCGGAGTCATGGAGGGTTTCACATGTGGTGCCGATTTTCAAGAAGGAGATAGATCCCTTGTATCACATTATCATCGAAGTCTATTACTACATCGCAGTATTATCAACTCTAAGTCTATTGTAGAAAAATTGTGTGTGTGTGTGTACGCACCTAGTTGTACTCCCCTAGTTGTGCTTGCGGGGGTTGAGCTCTGGCTCTTTGGTCCCGCCTCTCAACCGTCGATCAACAGGTGTACAGGTTCCTGAGCCTATTGGGCTCTATCATATCTACACATGAAACTGTGTATGGAGTCAGCCTCCACCACATTACTTCCTAATGCATTCCATTTGTCAACCACTCTGACACAACTGTGTGTGTGTGTGTGTGTGTGTGTGTGTGTGTGTGTGTGTGTGTGTGTATTGAAAAGTAACTTCAGAGACATTAAAATAATTGTTATATTTAATAAATAAAAATAACAAATTTTTAATATGTCTTACTTGTCGATTTGGGACAAAACGGATTGCCTATAAACTTTCCATAAACTTCAAATATCCCAACAATAAAACGCTATAAATGAATAAAACGAAATAGTTAAGATCTCAATATCAATTATAATAATTGATTTGACGAAACAAAAAGTTTAATTATAATTTTCTTCTTATTACCATATCCTTCTCAACAGGCAAGGGAATTCATAGTCAAAAACATATATATATATATATATTAATTAAGGGTTTTATATTGCATGTATATATTGCAATTTCCTGAGATTTGGACTCATATTAATTGCATCTCGTTAGTAGATATGCTAAAGATAATGAGTAGGAGAAAAGTGTGACTCTCCTCGCTGTATTCATTAGATTTCTGAGTTCTTGGCCTTATGGCACTCCTAAATTAATCCCCTGAAATTTAGACGCGCTTAAATCCCCCAACACTAAATTGTCAGGGCTCTAGGGGAGTTAAATCCAACGCAATAGTAACGTATCTAAAGACTACTGAGAGTGCCGTAGATTCGAACCTGCGTCTTGGAGGCACTCTAGAGTTCTTTAGACTTACGGCTTGCCCATGCATCTTGGTGGTCAATGGGTAATGACTATTGACCTCGATAGGTAAGGTAGGATGTCTAGGTTAGGTTAGGGTAGGTAAGATAAGGTAGGATGTCTAGGTTAGGTTAGGTTAGGTTAGGTTAGGTTAGGTTAGGTAAAGTAAAATCTCTAGGTTAGGTTAGGTTAGGTAGAATGTCCACATTCCTACGCTTTTCGCTAGGTTAAAATACATCAAAACAGATGTTTGTCTAATTGTGAAAATTGAGCTGTTATGAGGCAGTGTCGTACAACTACCAACTCGTACTTGTATTATGGTAGTTGGCACTCATTCACTCACTAACCCTCAAGTTTCACTGACACCTAGAATTCTAACTTGCACTCATATAGTCTCTCCCTATTTCAACTACTGATACACAGCTTAACAGACACTGGAAGTCATCCAGTCACAGATATTGTCATCCAGTGGCACTCTCTGAATCATCCACTGTCAACCATCCAGCCAGTCAGTAATTTACTCACAACTAATCTACTATTACTCAACCACCCATCCACTAACACCAACAGCTATCCACTGATACTCTACTGACCTTCAGCCATCTACTGTCATTTATCTAACGACACACACCAATCTACTGGCACCCATTGATCTACTGAAACTTAGAAATCTACTGCCACTAAGTTATTCACTGATACTCAGTCATCTACTGCCACTCATTTACTGAAAGCCATCTACTGACACACTTACATCTACTGACATCAACAAAGCACTACATACTTAACACTCTCAACCACCCATCAACAAGTAGGTCACACTTAGGAATATTTTTAAACCACCCTCACGACCAAGACAGAATATCCAGCTCAAAAATCACCTACTTTCCAAATCATCATCGAACGAGTACCAGCATATTTCAACATACCATTCTTGGTTAAATGTTATCTCTTGGTCCAGTTAATTTGTATCCACTTCCCCTCTGCCGCCGAAGATGTTGACACACTCAGCGAAACGCATCTCTAAGCACCTTATGAAACTGGTAAATAAATATTGGAGAGATTTTTTTAATTTCTTTTTCGATGGAAGTATTTGTTAAGATATCTCTTCTCTGTCTCTCTCTCTCTGTGTCTCTGTTTTGTTTTAGTGTCTTACTCTGTCTGTGTCCCTCTGTATCTCTCTCTCTCTCTCTGTGTCTCTGTTTTGTTTTAGTGTCTTACTCTGTCTGTGTCCCGCTGTCTCTCTCTCTCTCTCTCTCTCTGTGTCTCTGTTTTGTTTGAGTGTCTTACTCTGTCTGTGTCCCGCTGTCTCTCTCTCTCTCTCTCTGTGTCTCTGTCTTGTTTAAGTGTCTTACTCTGTCTGTGTCCCTCTGTATCTCTCTCTCTCTCTCTGTGTCTCTGTTTTGTTTGAGTGTCTTACTCTGTCTGTGTCCCTCTGTCTCTCTCTCTCTCTCTCTCTCTGTGTCTCTGTTTTGTTTTAGTGTCTTACTCTGTCTGTGTCCCTCTCTCTCTCTCTCTCTCTCTCTCTCTCTGTGTCTCTGTTTTGTTTGAGTGTCTTACTCTGTCTGTGTCCCGCTGTCTCTCTCTCTCTCTCTCTCTCTGTGTCTCTGTCTTGTTTAAGTGTCTTACTCTGTCTGTGTCCCGCTGTCTCTCTCTCTCTCTCTCTCTGTCTCTGTCTTGTTTGAGTGTCTTACTCTGTCTGTGTCCCGCTGTCTCTCTCTCTCTCTCTCTCTGTGTCTCTGTCTTGTTTAAGTGTCTTACTCTGTCTGTGTCCCTCTCTCTCTCTCTCTCTCTCTCTCTCTCTCTCTCTGTGTGTCTCTGTCTTGTCTGAAGCGTCAACGGAGAACATGATTGACAGGAAAACAAGAGAACGAGACAGAGAGAGACAGAGAGAGACTGTCAACCGTCACAATCGGACATCCGTTGGGTGAGAGGTAAAGTTGTACATGATTAAATCGATTAAAAAGTTAATGAGCCCCGAGGTTATAACGGGGTCGTTCGCAATAACCTCAGACTGTGACGTTTGGGAACTCGTGAACTCCTGAAAATGTAAACATAGCCGATATGATTGAGGAAAGATGTACCGGTTTCGTTTAATCCTGGCCCCTTATAGTAAATCCGGATAATAAATCACACAAAGTCCATTAGAATGGCTTTAATGGCCTCATGCATAATTAGACGGTCAATATCCGGAATGGTTCTTATTCGGGTCGAGGACCATTGCTAAATAAGAGGCAAAAGGTTGTGTTATTATTAGGGTTTAAAGATAAATAATTGATTAGTCACAGTGTGATAATTAGAATAATTACCTGTGTGTTTAGGCGAGTTTGTGTGTGCGCGCGTGTGTGTGTATTCATTAAATTGTACTCGCCAAGTTGTGCTTGCGGGGGTTGAGCTTCGGCTCTTTGGTCCCGCCTCTCAACTGTTAATCAACTGGTGTACAGATTCCTGAGCCTATTGGGCTCTATCATATCTACATTTGAAACTGTGTATGGAGTCAGCCTCCACCACATCACTTCCTAGTGCATTCCATTTATTAACTAATCTGACACTGAAAAATACTTTCTAACGTCTCTGTGGCTCATCTGGGTACTAAGTTTCCACCTGTGTCCCCTTGTTCGTGTCCCACCCGTGCTGAAGAGTTTGTCTTTGTCCATCTTGTCAATTCCCCTGAGAATTTTGTAGATGGTTATCATGTCTCCCATTACTCTTTTGTTTTCCAGGGATGTGAGGTTCAGCTCCTTTAGCCTTTCCTCGTAGTTCATTCCTCTCAGTTCCGGGACGAACCTGGTGGCATACCGCTGAATCTTCTCTAACTTTGTCTTGTGTTTAACTAGGTATGGACTCTAGGCTGAGTGTGTGTGTGTGTGTGTGTGTGTGTGTGTGTGTGTGTGTGTGTGTGTGTGTGTGTGTGTGTGTGTGTGTGTGTGTGTGTGTGTGTGTGTAATTACCTAAGTGTAATTACCTAAGTGTAGTTACAGGATGAGAGCTACGCTCGTGGTGTCCCGTCTTCCCAGTACTCTTTGTCATATAACGCTTTGAAACTACTGACGGTCTTGGCCTCCACCACCTTCTCCCCTAACTTGTTCCAACCGTCTACCACTCTGTTTGCACACACATGTGTCTGTGTGTGTGTGTGTGTGTGTGTGTGTGTGTGTGTGTGTGTGTGTGTGTGTGTGTGTGTGTGTGTGTGTGTGTGTGTGTGTGTGTGTGTGCGCGAAGGTGGGGCTCAAAACTCATACCGATATGTAGACGTCAGTTAGAATAAGCGATCGTATATGCGGGAATTGAGTGAGACATGTGGTGGTGTTGCGTGTGAGAGCCTTGTGGGGGTTTGTGCGTGAGTGCAACATGCGTGACGTTGAGTGCGAGACGACACATGGGCGGAACGACCTGCTGGATGTTACAGGCATGAGTGAAGGGGTCGTCCACAGCTTCATGAATAACTGAGTCCACAGCACGTGTCTACACGTTCATTCACGTGGCTGCTAATTTGAAGGATAAGCTCACTTGGCTTTTGATCTGGCAACACCGAAATCAACACAACACCGACCCACCACAACACCGACCCACCACAACACCGACCCACCACAACACCGACCCACCACAACACAGAACCAACACAACACCGACCCACCACAACACCGACCCACCTCAACACAGAACCAACACAACACCGACCCACCACAACACCGACCCACCACAACACAGAACCAACACAACACCGACCCACCACAACACCGACCCACCACAACACCGACCCACCACAACACCGACCCACCACAACACCGACCCACCACAACACAGAACCAACACAACACCGACCCACCACAACACCGACCCACCACAACACCGAACCAACACAACACCGACCCACCACAACACCGACCCACCACAACACAGAACCAACACAACATAATACACAAATACAGCTTTATGTACCACCTTTTAAGACTTAGTAACATTTGTCTTGCATGATTAAGGTATTTTTACACACACACTCACACACACACACACATACACACACACACACACACACACACACACACACACACACACACACACACACACACACACACACACACACACACACACACATACACACACACACACACACACACACACACACACACACACACACTCACACACACACACACACACACACACACACACACACACACACACACACACATACACACACACACACACACACACACACACAGAAACACACATGGGGTTATGGGATGGTAGATCATGCCTCACAGGACTGATTGAATTCTATGACCAGGCAACAAAAATCAGGCACGAAAAAGAGGGGTGGGTAGACTGTTTATTTTTGGATTGCCAGAAAGCCTCTGACACAGTACCACATAAGAGACAGGTGCACAAACTGGAGATGCAGGCAGGAGTGAACAGAAAGGTACTCCACTTGATAAGGGAGTACCTAAGCAACAGCAGACAGAGAGTCACTGTGAGGGGGTGAAGTCTCAGAGTGGCGAGGCGTCACCAGTGGAGTCCCTCAGGGATCAGTTCTTGGACCTATACTGTTCCTGATATATGTAAATGATCACCCAGAGGGAATAGACTCGTTCCTCTCAATGTTTGCTGATGATGCAAAAATTATGAGGAGGATTAAGACAGAGGAAGATAGTATGAGGCTACAAGATGACCTAAACAAACTGAAGGAATGGTCCAACAAATGGCTACTAAAGTTCAACCCAAGTAAGTGTAAGGTAATTAAATTAGGTGGAGGAAATTGGAGGCCAGACAATGGATACCGAATGGGGGATGAAGTCCTTCACGAAACGGACAGAGAGGACGATCTGGTAGTTGATATCACGCCAAACCTGTCTCCTGAAGTCCACATCAAAAGAATAACATCGGCGGCGAATGTGAGGCTGGTTAACATCAGAACCGCCTTCAGAAACCTGTGTAAGGAATCTTTCAGAACCTTGTATGCCACATATGTAAGACTAATCCTGGAGTATGCGGCCCTAGCATGGAGCCCGTACCTTGTTAAGCACAAGACGAAGCTGGAAAAAGTTTTAAGGTATACCACTAGGCTAGTCCCAGAACTAAGAGGCATGAGTTACGAGGAAAGGCTGAGGGAACTGCCCCTCACGTCGCTGGAAGACAGAAGAGCCCAGGGAGACATGATCACCACACACAAAATTCTCAGGGGAATTAACAGGATAGACAAGGATGAATTATTTAACACGGGTGGTACACGCACAAGGGGACACAAGTGAAACCTGAGTATCCAAATGAGCCACAGAGACATTAGAAAGAACGTTTTACAGTGTCAGAGTAGTTAGTAAATTAGTAAATGAAATGCACTAGGAAGTGATGTGGTGGAGGCTGACTCCATACACAGTTTCAAATGTAGATATGATAGAGCCCAGTAGGCTCAGGAATCTGTAAACCAGTTGATTGACAGTTGAAAGACCGGACCAAAAAACCAAAGCTCAACCCCCGCAAGCACAAATAGGTGAGTACAAATAGGTGAATACACACACACACTCAAGAGCACAAGGAAAGTATACTTCTGAAAGTAATGGAATATAAAAATGTTTTTCAGTAGAGGGACAAGAGAGAGACAAGGCAGTAGAAGCAAGGGACACAAGGAGAGGGAAGTGAATGAGGAAGTCACAGACCTCAGCTCAGTAATTTCAGTAACTTCATAAGGGAGTGGGGAACCCTCCACTGGCAGGCCGACAACCCAAGAGAGAAGTGGAAAAGAAGACTAGACCATTAGCTGTTCCACCCCCCCAATAATCTTCCTCCTCCAAGCACCACCTACACCTCCCCATTCCTTACCCACGAGGTGTGTGAGGAGCTCAACAAGAGATTCCAGGAGGTCTTCCACGATTGAGAAAGAAGTTTCCGAACTAAGATGGGTGCATTTAACCAGTGGCGAGGTAGGGAAGCATTTGCTGGAACTGGATGTGACAAAATCCGTTTACTCAGAAGAAATCTCACCACGGGTACTAAAAGAAAGAGCAGAAACACCATGCTTGCCACTCTTCATTGTGTATACCTGGTTGATAACCAGGTATACACAATGTGACCAGTATAACTAGTCACTAGAAACAGGAGAACTACCAAAAAGTTGGAAGACAGCTAATGTAGTCCCAGCATCTAAGAAGGGAGAAAGACAAACAGGAGGCATTGAACGACAGGCCAGTTTCCCCTAACATGCATGCCATGCAAGGTGATGGAGAAGATCGTGAGGCTCTTCCCCCATCCTTCTGAAGATGAATGATTAAATACGAAAGTACTTAAGGAAATTCCTATTTTAATTCTTCTTTCGTGGTCTGACTCTGTCATATATTTATTTATATATATATATATTTTATCCAGGCTTGGATCGAGGCCTCCCCCCCCCCTCCCAAAGGTCGAGCTACAACTACTGACTCTTCCCAGGATGCCCACAACAGTTGTATAACTCCCGAATACCTATTTACTGCTATTTTCACCCAGGTGTATTAGGTGAAAGGAAACGAGCTCAACCACTTATGTCCCGCTCGTGAATCGAACGCGGGACCCTCACAATTGTGAGGCGAGAAGAAAGCTGACCTCTCGACTCGAAAGTCGACTGATATCGACCTCTTAACACTCGGGTCTGTGTGCAGGGCTTGCTATCGTCTGTGCAGGGCTTGCTATCATCTGTATTCTTGTGAATTGACTCTGCAACATGCATGGTTTCTACGCTAAAGAAAGTAATTAGTGAGTTATATATCAGCTTTTTCTTTGGGAGTTTTGAGAGTTGGTGGTGTATATATATCGCGTCTCAGTGAAGTCTACTTTGGTTCCTTCGAGAGGTAAACTTTAGTTGCCTTCGTAAAGTTAACTGGATGCCTTTGTTTGGTAAACTTGTGACCTCTTTTAGATAAACTTTTGTGCCTTCGTGAGGTAAATTGGTTGTCTTTATGAGGTAAACTTAATGCCTTTTGTGAGGTTAACTTAGTGCCTTTTGTGAGGTTAACTTAGTGCCTTTGTAAGGTAAACTTAGTGCCGTTTGTAAGGTAAACTTAGTGCCTTTTGTGAGGTTAACTTGAAGCCTTCGCGAGGTAAACTTAGTGCCTTTTGTGAGGTAAACTTAGTGCCTTTTGTGAGGTTAACTTGAAGCCTTCGTGATGTAAATGTGTTGCCCCCACGAAAGTAAACTTAGTTGCATCCATGAGTATACACTCAGCCGCATTCGTAATGCAAACATATAAGTCTTTTTCTGGGACAACCATAACTTGCACAACTTTGTTCTAAGTTACCATTAAGTTTTAAACCTACATTAATGTAATTAATCTCCTCTTTTACATTTTGCAACATTCAGTCTTGCGATCATTTGCTTGGTTACAAGTCTCTAGATAATTCACTTGTTTCACAAACATTCCTGTTTGGGTCCTGAGCTTCTGATTGGATTGTTACGAAGTATTTGCTCGATATTCGAGTGCAACGTCAATTCAAGGCTGAATCCACGTCATGAACGTCGAAACAACGTAGAACCAACGTTGAATCGACGTTGGTATGTGTTATTCATAACATAAAGGAACTGTAATGAACTTCAGGATGGAAATGATGTAAATATTTGACACCAGTGGATCAAAATCATAATAAAATACCTTATCAAATAGTCGCTTCTGTGTCATGTTTGTGGCAGATATAATTACATGTGACACACAACCCACACATCTGAAAATATAGGAAGTGATGATGTTTCGATCCGTCTAGGACCATTATCAAGCGACGACGTTTCGATCCGTTCTAATAATAGTCTAGGGAGGACCGAAAAGTCGCCACATCCACAACTACAGATATGTTGGTTGGGAGTCATTTACCCAACCACTAACGAAACCTTTACATCTTTTCTCAATCACGGCGGCTTTGTTGACATGTGTTTAACAGGTTATGAGCTCCGAAACACTATAAGGTTGTTTATAACAATAATAACCTTGAGTTGTGAATGTTCCAGTCACATAAAGTGCATAAAAAGCGTAATAAAAATCGGCTATGACTGAGGAAAGATATACAGGTTTCGTAAGATGGGAAAAGTATATATATATATATATATATATATATATATATATATATATATATATATATATATATATATATATATATATATATATATATATATATGCAAACAAGCCTGAATGGTCCCCAGGACTATATATATCTGGGGTGTGAGTTTTCAGTTATATATATATATATATATATATATATATATATATATATATATATATATATATATATATATATATATATATATATATATATATATATATATATACTTCCTAATATTAAGATTGTCATATATAGTATCAGGGGATTAGTGTACTTTATTTATCTGTAGTATCAGGGACTAGTGTACTTCAATATAGCACTATATAGTACTGTACAGTACTATATAGCACTCGGATGTGATATCTGTATAGTTGTGATGGTTTAGCACTTTCTCCTGATAATTACAAAGGATGAGATAAGGATATGGAAAGGATATGGGATATAAGGAAAAGGATCTGGAGTAGGAGTGAGGGAAGAAATAGTGACCGACATCGGAGGGACTCGAACGGCGGCTTGCAAGAAGCGGGGCTATCGCTGTACCGACTACTCCAAGGGGGTTGGACGTCACTAAGGAAGCCACCAACAGAAATTGCAATTGCAACTTCCCTCCTGTAACTTTCCCACATCAACAGCTTCCTAAAGAAAAATTTGATGATATACTCATTTCAACATTTCTTGCAAACTTTATCTTCAATGTGTATCGATGCAAATTTAAAGGGGGTTCTCGATGTGCAGTTGTTCTTGACTCACAATCGGGGATATCGGGTTCGATTCCCGGGCTGGATTGGGCAGGTTTCCTTTCACCTAATACAACTATTCACCTAGCACTAAGTAGGTACCGGATAGTTAGACAACTGTTGTTGGGTTGCAGTCTGAGAAAAGTCAGTATTTCAAACTTAGGGGAATCTCTATATAAGCCTAAAGTATATTATATAAACTATATAAACTATATATCAAATCTAGCCAACCTCCTCCATGGTTGGGCACCAGTCCTTCATCCTCTGTCCCCCTTCCTAGTCTATCCTAAATTTCCTATCCTCCTATCCCTTCTAAGTCTCCATTGCTGATCAATACATCACTAAATTGTAGTAATCTCTATCTTTGTAGTTCACTATCTTTGTCATATTCTTTCCACATCACACTTAAGTAACTGATGTCTCTATAATTCTCACACTCACTATATTCTTAATTCCTTTTCTGCGGTTCAATCTTAATTAACAGTTCATGTACAAACAATCCTCGAACACATTCTCCCATGTCTTGTGGTAGATTCTCTGCACCTACTCCATCTATTCAACTCACCTATATGTATTAATTTCAACATATACCTCATTTTTATATGCATTTTTTTCACATGTTAGCTTCTTTATTGATATAATCTTGTCTTCTACAGATTTATCAGATGTTCTTATGTCTCACGTTCGCCTGTCGCCATACATTCATGTTTGCGTTTGAGTGACTCATCATTTCAAGTCATCACTTCAAGTCATCATGCTGCTACAGTTTTCTCCCCATCGTACATGATGATATGGTTAAGTACCATATATACCATGTCTAGTGTCTGGGGTATGTACAATATACTTTAGGTATGCCTTTTAGGTGGTATGCAATATACATCACATCTATTACATAAATACTCATCATATACATTGATGAGTACCTACTTCTTAGTTATCACATTATTTATTGGAGAGTTTAAAGCCAATCAACCTCTGAAGGGTTATTAAGGTCTATTAACCTCTAGAGTGTTATCAACTCACCACAACAGTTTACTGACCAACCAGCAAAAAAATACTTTAAAGTCTTGAACACAGTTTCAAGTATAAAGGTAAACTCTCAAGTATATATGTATACTTGTGTGTGTGTGTATATATATATATATATATATATATACACATACACCTCGGTATACAGTCTCTACCACAGGCGAGGACTGGAGTGAGGTAAAATAAGTGAGAGAAGTAGAAAATTGTCTCAGCGCGGTGGACACTGAGCGGCAGGTTGGGCTATCTTCCCCGTCCCATAGTCTTCTTGCGGCCGGCTGCCTTGCTATCCTATTCATCCTACTGGTGTCTTGGGATATCATCAGGCCTCGTGCTGAATCCTCAGGAGCCAGATGCAGTGGTAAAGTGACTGGGTAGGGAACAACCAAGCCACGTGGATGGACTCTGGGGTTATCGGCCTTGCACGTGAGGGAACATCGGTTAATTAATCTGGCACGTGGTTGAACATTGTTAAATTAGAGTTCCTTGTGAGTGGGTAGGACTTAATTAACCTGCCACGTGATTGAACATTGGTTAATTAGGCCCTCACACGACTTTACACCGTTTAATTAGCCTCACACGCGTCGGAACATGTTATAATTAGCTTGCCACGTGATTGAACGTGTAAGTGTCATGTCAAGGAGTGTGTGCATGTCAGTAATTCATGATAGCATGGAACCCAGCAGTTCATGAAAGTCCCTGGGCTCCCCCTAGACACTAATTGTCCTCTTTGTACAAATTTGTCCACGACTCAATCCCTGACAGAAGTTCAGTGTACTTGTGTTGGGAGTTTGTGAAGAGCGTGTAGAACGAGACAGAATTGCCTGATTGTTTGCCCGCTTGCCTGCTTGCTTGCCTGCCTGTCCTTCTCTCTCTCTTGGGCCGGTCAAGGCTTGTATGACCGCGCGCGCTATGCCGCCTACCTCTACCAGCACTTTGCTGCTCTTTCAGGTAAGGTTATGTATATTTTTTACTATTTGATAAAGTCTTGGGTTAATCGCTTTGGTTGAGGTGTTGGGAATTTGGGTTATCAACCGAATAAGGGGTTATTATGCTTATCATAAGAGCTTACTGATTAATCAGTAAGTATACTTTAGGTATGGATATATATATACACCTAGGAGAAAGGGTATACACACTGGAATATACATACTCTCTGTGTTTATATATATACAGTGAAAAGAATGGTTGGAATAAACTTGAATATATGTTACTAATCGCCTCGCCCCGTCTTGTAAGCTGGGTTAATTTCCATATATATATATATATATATATATATATATATATATATATATATATATATATATATATATATATATATATATATATATATATATATATATATATATATATATGTATATATATAACATTACTAATGAATACGACACTTTACATTTAGGTGAGAATATGTGTCCAAACTTGAGGATATTTAGTTTTCTATATTTTTATATACTTCTCAAACGTGATGTGTTCGACATATGGGACGCGACATTGCTAACATTGCAACCAAAAGACATGCTGCAACATTATTGAACTAGAGTGCCAAGTTGCATTTGCATCACGCGGCGTCCAAGCGTTAATAGAAGCAACACTTAAGGAACACTAACTAGCGTTACTTACAGCTAGTTTTGGGCGTTAGTGAGCAAGTACATCTTTAGTATGTTATTATTTTCAGCCCCTCAGAGTGCACGTCAGGCACTCACGTGCACTCTGCCCTTCAGAGATTGGAATAATCTCTGCCCCTCAGAGATTGGACAAAGCCCCCTCAGAGATTGGAATAACGTCTATCGCAGATATATCATATATGCACAGAATTCGCTTCACGTGTCTATAACAAAAAATTTTGAGTCGTGCATGGCAGAAAACAGAACAATACTCATGCACGGAAAAAAAATCCATGCACGAAATAAACCACAACAGGCGTGAATGGAAAAGAAAAAAACAAGAAAAAGAAAAATCATACGCCCCCCCCCCTCCCAAACACACACACACAAAAAAAATCACCTGAGGAAAAAGCGAGATTCTTCCGACATTTCAATTTTCCAGCTTAAGTGGCGGCTTTTGTTTCATAATTAATTCCACTCCGCAACTACCGCTCAAGTTAGGAAGAAAAAACAGGTAATCACATCTCAAAGGGCGAGCTATTAATTGCTAAGTTCTGGAAACCGTCTGCTCCTGAAACTTCCTAATTACTCCTTGCCTTCCAGTTCTCCCATTGGTGTTCGCTCCTTCCAGGAACTTTTCAATCGCTGGCTACTTAACGAGTCTCCGTTCATTTGCCCAACCGCTACGGTGTTTTGGCCTCGTCTGACCACCACCTGGAAGATGTATTCGTTGTTCGATGTCCTAAAACTCTTAATACCTACACAAGTCTAAAAAAAAATTAGACTTCTAATTTCTAAGGTCTAAAATAGCCACAGGTAGCCGCCTAATTGAGCGTTTGGTGGCGTTGACTAACGTTCAGCAAGGTAAAGACTCTCTTTTTCCCCTTGTGAGTACATAAGTTTGCAATGTTTTAACTTCAACCCTTTTCTCTTCCTCTTGAGGGATACAGCCCACTGAAACATAACTTTTATAACTTTTGATGTCTCTTTTTCTTGAGCTAAAACACCGCAGGGAAATGTGTGAAGCAAAACTCTAACGGATTATTGTTGGACCTGAGGATATGCTGAATAGAGGGAGAAGAGGAGGTAGTGAGTGGGTGTTTGTGTCTTGCTGTTCCTCTCTTCCATATCTCTTTCTTTTCTTTCCATGAGGAAATATGAGAAGTAAAGCAATACATAAAATTAGGTCAAAGACAGCGGTCCCATTTCACCTGTGCAATTCTGCCTATAAGGATAAAAGGCATTAAATGGATATCCAGGGAATTTTAGTTTTATATTTCGGATGAATTTATATAACAAGGTTAATATGGTATATTTGGTTTAATTTTTTTTGACAATTGGGATAACGTCAAGGGCAGATGTAACATGTATAACGTGCATACATGTTACATACATGCATACATGTTAATTATAAGTATCTAGAGCCTTGGTTAGTACAGTTAAGGAAGCTGTAGGGATTTGTTAAAGGTATTCTCAAGACAGTGGAAGGAAAGAGATGGAGGAGGAATCGTAGGTGAGAGAAGAACAGGTGGGTGATGTAGGTGGAAGGAGAACAGGTGGGGGAAATATGTAGGTGGTATCAAATATGTAGGTGGTATGAGAGTCAGTAGAAGACCTGTAGGTGGGAGCAGCATAGGTGAGGAGATGAGAAGCCTATGACTACTCAGAAGCCAGATTACGTGGGAGTTTGTGAACTGAATGACATTTACTTAGAACGATAAATCTCTTTATTTTTGCCTTAAATAAAATTTACAGGAATTATTACAGTTGCTTTTAAATGGATCCTCGTTAAACTAAGCCAATAACGTGAGTGTATGAGTCATTGAGTGGATGAATGGATGTCTGTTAGTGTGATGTGAGTGGATGAATGAGTGCCTGTTGTGTTGACGTGAGTGGATGAATGAACGTATGGCTGGTTCAGAAGGAGACTTGGATGAATAAATGAGTTATGTTTCACTCATGTTAAGACGCGGGTACATAAATAAGTGCCTAGCTGGATCAGTTGGTAATTTGAATGCATGACTAACCACCTGTCCGGCTCAGCTGGTGAACATCAGAGCCTGTTCTTAAGAACATTATAACACCGTCAACAGATGCAATTACTCGGCTTGACATATGTTGTTAATCTGTTGTGTTGTGTATCTCTTATTTATAATCACACGAACACACATGTATTTAACAAAAATTGCAAACCGACAAACATATATAGAAAATTATACATAGACACACTGCATACACTTTCAGACACGCATTCAGTCATGCATGTATTCACATAAGTGCATATACATATATATACAGTCACACGTAAAAAAATTCATGAACACAGGTTGATACAATTACACCCATATGATATATATATATATATATATATATATATATATATATATATATATATATATATATATATATATATATATATATATATATATATATATATAAGTTTCCCTTATTTAGAACGTTCAGTTAGCATTATGTCATGCATGGTACGGTGGCAAGAGACTCCAACATTACAGCATGCAATAGTACAAAAGATCCTCCCTTCCCCCTTGTGATACAGTTGCTGCCTCGCGTCAAAAATCTGCATGTTGGTTACTGCAGCCTGAACTACGAGCAGGGGCTAGGCAAAAGTGCGCTAGACAGCAGTGAATCCCTCCCCTGTCCTGTCATGGAGAGGGGGAACTAGCGACTATCCCCGACAGGCTTTGGGAAAAAAAGCTGTGTGTGGGGACAGAGCACTTCACCCTCGTGTTGTGTTTGACTGGCTGAGTTGCGTCATGCACAGACAGGCAGTCTTTGGATCGCTACACAACAGGTGGGGAGGGAGGCTTGAAACTGCTCTCCCCTGTCAGAGTGGAAGCAGGAGTAGAAGCTGGGAGCTATACCTCGTCAACCCGTTAAGTGTGTAGTGTTTTATTCGCGACTAACAAGATGAGAGAGTGATCATATAATAATGAGTTCGGGGAACTTATCGGCGCCTTAATCTTGTGGCGATATCATCTGGCTATTATGAAGTTGAACAGGTGGAAGGCATTGAGATGCTAGTCAATGAATTGGCAATAAGCGTATTTCTTCAAATTTTGCAAACATTTTAAGACTCTTTACTGGGTGGTAGGATTCCTTTCCTTTGAAAATGAATTGATATCACTTTCATTTTGAGAACTTTAATTTCAACCCGAAGATAATTATGGGTGGATTTAGTGATATAAATATATTGCTGTGTGCCAAAAAGAAAGAAGAGACGTAAGGAGGATATCGTCATTAAGGTGAGGTCCACCTGGGAAAAGCAAATAATGGACTGCAAGAAATTATATCTTGAGATCAACGCCATGAGAAGCGGAGGTCATCCTGGGGAAAAAAAAAAACATCGACTGCAAGAATCCAAGTCTCAAGCATCGCCACCGAGAAGCGGAGGTCCACCTGGGAAAAAAAAAATACGGGACAGCACGGAACTATGTCTAGAGAGCATCACCACTGGGAAGCGGAGGTCCTCCTGGGAAAAAACAATTGGCTGCAGACTGGCTTATCACCGAAGTGCGCTTTTGGTAGCCATAATGATGTCTTAGAACAGTGAACATTAATGGTGCGCTCATTATCTACCCGGAACGATATTAGCAAGAGAAAGATAACAAGGAACTGGAATCTGTAAGAAAATATAAATAGTGCCTATTATCAGTGAATTATTACCCAGAAAAGTGTAGAAAAGCTCGGACATAAAGGAAATATAGTGAAACAATTTGCATTTCAACAAAATGTAAAGATGTTATTTTTAGCGTCAATCTGCAGTGAAAGACTCAACCGTGCAATCAAGGTGCAACACACGAGCTCTCGAAGATGCCACATGGAACACCGAACTGACAACGAAATCACCGCTGACACCAGACTACAGCACCGAACTGACAACGAAATCACCGCTGACACCCTCCATGAACACTGAACTGACACCACTGACAGAGAACAAAAAAAGTCTGATTGTACCCAAATAGATGAGTATATTGGGTGTAACACAGATTCAAGCGTATGGAAGAGACGATATTAGAGGTGCTGCTACACACCTTAGGGACACGATATCAGGTCTTCAGGCAGTGGCGGACATCTGATACCTGATGTGACTCTCGACACCTGCCTGCAGGCAAAATACCATTCAGGTCACGAAAGATTACTACCGTTAAACAAACATTATTGTGTGAACAAAGCCATTTAAATACCGCATATAAACGCATGAATGATTAATTATTTCAGTTTGCATGAGGAGAAAGTGTGTGTGTGAGGATATTGAAGAATCCTCATTTGGTTATAATGATGAGTTAAATGATGATTTTGACCGCTGTTAAGGTGGTAGACTGTTATTAGATTATTAGAAAGGTAGGCCATTAAGGTGTTGAGTATTATGAAGATACGAGGCAGAAGTGAGTGTTTGAAACTGCAACTATCATCAGTATTGTGATACCCGACTCTTGCCTCCTGCATAATGCACTTGATCTGATGATGAGTGATGATAATGGTGATAATATCATCATTAACCGATAATACCAGTTCGAACCCTGTTGAACCGGTTCAAAAACGTTCTTGCTTTGATTTATTAATACATCTAGTGATGATTCCTTTATAATCTATCCAATCTTGCGTTACTTTAGCGATGAATTTCTCGTTCATGATGATGATGAGTTTAAAATAAAATCTTGCGGTGATCAGGTGTTCCTTGTGAGATAGTTCACCTGAAAGGGATTACACTACGATGTTACGATATATTTTACACACTAATTCAGCGCTTAACAGTTAAGAGTGAAACTGTCATATCGAATGACTCTTGATCTGACACGTGGTGATCCAGTAAGTAATACTCAAGACTAGTCATTTATGTTCTAATTACCAAGTTATACTGGCTTACGAACCTCGTTTTCAGTACTCTGGCGATTTTACCGTGATTTCTAGATCAGTGTCTGAAGGCATTACCAGGATTCCAAATCAGTGTCTGATGGCATTACCAGGATTCCAAATCAGTGTCTGATGGCATTACCAGGATTCCTCAATCAATGTCTGAAGGTATTACCAGGATTCCTCAATCAGTGTCTGAAGGCATTACCAGGATTCTACATCAGTGTCTGATGGCATTACCAGGATTCCTCAATCAGTGTCTGAAGGTATTACCAGGATTCCTCAATCAGTGTCTGAAGGCATTACCAGGATTCTACATCAGTGTCTGATGGCATTACCAGGATTCCTCAATCAGTGTCTGAAGGTATTACCAGGATTCCTCAATCAGTGTCTGAATGCATTACCAGGATTCTACATCAGTGTCTGATGGCATTACCAGGATTCCAAATCAGTGTCAGAAGGCATTACCAGGATTCCTCAATCAGTGTCAGAAGGTATTACCAGGATTCCTCAATCAGTGTCTGAAGGCATTACCAGGATTCCAAATCAGTGTCAGAAGGCATTACCAGGATTCCTCAATCAGTGTCAGAAGGTATTACCAAGATTCCTCAATCAGTGTCTGATGGCATTACCAGGATTCCAAATCAGTGTCTGATGGCATTACCAGGATTCCAAATCAGTGTCTGATGGCATTACCAGGATTCCACAATCAGTGTCTGATGGCATTACCAGGATTCCAAATCAGTGTCTGATGGCATTACCAGGATTCCAAATCAGTGTCTGATGGCATTACCAGGATTCCTCAATCAGTGTCTGAAGGCATTACCAGGATTCCTCAATCAGTGTCTGAAGGCATTACCAGGATTCCTCAATCAGTGTCTGAAGGCATTACCAGGATTCCAAAATCAGTGTCTGATATTTCCAATATTCTAACACAAATGATAAATGATAATCCCAGCATAGAGCAACAATTTTGGGCTATCACCAAAACTCTTGCACAGATAAGCTCTAGCAAAATATTAAGAGTCCAGCTAGAGTCCTATTAAGATTTAGAGTCCTTTAGCTAAGTATTAAGAGTCCTTTGATCACGTTCGATAATTCACAATATGACGATTATACTGCGATTTAAAAAAATAATCTTAATTCAGTTATTCAAAAAGATATATAATAAAAATCATGGTGATTACCATGATTACGATGAGCACTAAAAATGCCTTTGAAGATAAATTGTTGTATGAACAGTGAACTAGTTTTTTTTTTGTACATTTATTCACGGAATCATTTCAAACAAAATCTTATTCTTGAATTCATTCTTTTTAGTTGAAAATGCATTCTCATGCAAGCATACAAGTCATTCGTCTTTTCTTACCATTTTAAGCTCCTGAGGTCTTCCTTGCACATTTGAAATGATGTATATATATATATATATATATATATATATATATATATATATATATATATATATATATATATATATATATATATATATATATATATACTATTCAGAAAGAGTATATATAGTATAAGCATAAAACTACATATAAGAGTACATATATATAGTCTACTAGTCACCAGGCTTGTCTTGGGGGGAGTAGAAGAACTCCCAGAATCCTCTCAAGGTATACTCAAGGAACACACAAGGTATACTCCAGATATACTACACGTATTGTTCGGACTATTTGCATAAATCTCACTGTATGCTTCTCATTAAGGCGTTCGAGCAGATGATAAGATGGTTTGGCATACAGCAAATGCTTTTCTCCTCTATGTTAATTAAAAAGCAATGTTGTCGGAATCTAGAGTAGAAAGATTCCTTGCTCTAAATCGAACAGCAATGATCCTTAAGATTCTACTATAAAACGGTAATGCTCAGACATATGTCAAAGACGCTACGTTGAGACACAAACTCATCCACTCTCCCCCAAGACGCTACGATGAGACACAAAAGATCTAACATTAAAAAGCCAGATGTATGTACATTGTTCACCTTATAATACGCTAAAAAAGTTATAAATAACATTGAGAAATACTGAGCTTCTAAAAAGTTCAATTTAATCGTTCTGTAACTTTATTAAGTTTATTGGTATCAGCAACTAGCCCCAAAACTTAAGTCTCAAAGCCTTGGAAGAACTTAATAAAGCCTCTGACTTAGGAAACAAATAGCTCACTAACTTTAATGAATCTCCTGAAATGGCCAATTGAGATGCTCAGGCTCAGAGTTTCATGAAAGATATTCCGGATCACAGACGAGCTTTTCAAGACAAGAAATTTAGGTTAATTCTGAATTCCGTGGTGGAAAGCAATTTTTTTAAGATGCATAATTCCAATTAAGTTTGTGCAATGTTTGAATTATGCTCTATTTTAGGGTTGTTTGAGAGACTTTTAAGTGCACTGTGAGTGCTTATTGTATTGTTGTTAAAATATTGTTTACTTTACAATAATATTGTTATTGTTTACAATAGATTTTTCTTGGCCTTTAACGAGGACAAATGAAGGGTCATTTTAATATCCATAATTTTGGAAAGTGTTTTATGGAAATTTATTTATTTTGAAGATATGATTTTCCTTGAACTTGTCACACTTGCTTCTATTTGAAAGATTTGCAATGTGTGTGTGTGTGTGTGTGTGTGTGTGTGTGTGTGTGTGTGTGTGTGTGTGTGTGTGTGTGTGTGTGTGTGTGTGTGTGTGTTGTGGTCACCTAGTTGTGGTTGTAGGGGTTGAGCTCTGGCTCTTCGGTCTCGCCTCTCAACTGGCAATCAACTGGTGTACAGGTACCTGAGCCTACTGGGCTCTATCAAATCTACATTTAAAACTGTGCATGGAGTCAGCCTCCACCACATCGCTGCCTAATGCATTCCATTTATTAACAACTTTGACACCGAAAACGCTATCACTAATGTCTCTGTCGCTCATTTGGGTACTCAGTTTCCACCTATGTCCCTTTGTCCGGGTGCCACCCGTGTTAAATAATCTGTCGTTATCCTATTAATTCCCACCAAGAATTGTTTATGTGGTGATCATGTCTCCCGGAACTATTCTGTCTTCCAGCAACTGTGGAATACATGCAGCCTTTCCACACACACGCAGCAATGTATGTGTGGGTGTGTTTATTATTTTAATTTAGTATTTACTTTTACAATGTGTGCCTGCAGGATCGAGCTGTTAGCTCTTGGACCCCGCCTTTCTAACCATCGGATATCTAATGTACTGACATTATTGTTTACCTACATAATTACTTTTGTTTTATCTGGTTCAGCAAATATCATAATTCAAACTTAATACACAAGTGCCTCAAAGTGTTGGTGAAGAGTGCTTGTGTTTGCCTCATAATTGCAACACTTAATTTAACAAAACTTGCCAATTTGTTCTGCATGTATTAATTTTTAGTTTAATGTACAAGGACAAAAAATAATGTTTAGCTTTTGTGACCAAGTGCCAAGTGTTTGTTATGAAACAAAGAGACATAGTTGAAAAAAATGTGTAGGGAAAAAAATCTTCATTGCTTATGCCTTCAAAGTCTAGAAAATAGCAATATTTTCCCTCAATAGTAATAATAAATAGCTATTATTACCCCAAGCTATTAGTACCTTTGGTACTAATCAAGCTATTTACCTCAGATAGCTTTGGGAAAACGTCTTGGAGGCTGTTGCCTTACGAGTCATGGAGTCATAGCTCTAAGATAAAGAGCCAGCAGGCTTCGAATCCCTTCAAGATCGCTTCTTCCAGGGTGAGAGTTCGATTCCTCGATGGTTGGGCAGTTCCATCACCTTGTTCTCATACCACATCTTGTCCTCATATCTTTCTCAAGTACTATATTGACATACTGGCTTAGCACTTATTCTCATAATTACCTCATTCATAACACGTAAGAAACAATAATAACAAAAGATACAAATTCAAATGATAATAATATAAATATTAATAAAAATAATAATATAAAAAATAATAATATAAAAAAATAATGATATAAATAATAATAAAAATAATTTTAATAATTTTAAAAACATTTATGAATTCCTTATTTATATCAGTTTCAATAAGTTTTTTTTCCTCAATATTTTTGCACTGAGAATAAAGAACTATATAGAATTAACGAGGTTTCTTTTCTTTTATTTAAATTATTTCTGGCCCTTAATATATTCGTTATTATTAAAAAAACAAGATATAGACGTAAGCTATATATAGACGAAAGTCTATAGCTATATAGACTAAATGATACATTTATATTAATTTCAGAAAGAAGTGTAAGACATTAGCCTGTGTGAGCTTTCATCTCTGTCTGTCAGTCTGTCTGTCTGTCTGTCTGACTGTCTGTCTGTCTGTCTGTCTGTCTGTCTGACTGTCTGTCTGTCTGTCTGTCTGTCTGTCTGTCTGTCTGTCTGTCTCTCTCTCTCTCTCTCTCTCTCTCTCTCTCTCTCTCTCTCTCTCTCTCTCTCTCTCTCTCTCCCTGTCCCCCCTCTGAGAATCAGGCTTTTAGAGTTAATTAATCAAGGCCGTCATTAAGTATTGTTAACCAACTCAGTTTATGTCAACTTTGCATTAAGTGTACTAAATTGCATTTATAGTGTTGTGTTCCCTGAAATTTCATGTCAGTGTTTTAACCGTTACTGAATTAGTTATTTTGACTAAAAATCTTTACAGAATATATATATATATATATATATATATATATATATATATATATATATATATATATATACATTCATACATGTATGTATGAATGTATGTATGTATGTGTGTATGTGTCACGGAACTGTAGTCGAAGAATGCCGTTATTTCGAGACTAAATAATAATATCTCTGACAGAAAAATTCCAACAGCAGGCGAAGCTCCAATTACGAGTTCGTTCGACCTCTGTTGAACTCTGGCGTCTCGCGCGGACGGTAATTACCGAACCTCCTCCTCTTCCTTGACGCTCATTGGTCGACAGATCATGCAAGCGACCCCTGAACCCACCAATTGCCTGCAAGGGGGGGCTATCAGGTAGATGCCCAACCTCAAGTGCGTCTTTAGAATTGGTAATCAAGGGGATCAATACTTAGTGCCAGGGTCGTTTGGGATAGGCCGGGCGGGCTTGGCATTGCTGGAGTTGTGGCCCCCGCTCGAATCCCTGTATGTGTGTACCAGACAGTGATGCTGGTGTACACACAAGCGTTCAAACATGCAAACAAGCACACAAACACACACAAACACGCGCGCGCGCGCGTGCTCTCTCTCTCTCTCCTGAAAGCACTCATTAGGTGCATCAGAAAGAGATTACCGCATTACAGTTCTAGTTATGAATGGGTAAATAAACAGACATTTTAATTAAATTCTAAGTTTGATAGAGCTTAATTTAGGTATGGATACATATAGATGTGAATATATATATATATATATATATATATATATATATATATATATATATATATATATATATATATATATATCACATATAAGCACACACCTGACATAACCTGACGTAAGACACCTGGCTTAGTACACCTGATGTTGAACTTCACTGGAACAACTTTCAACCATCTTGAACCTTCGGTAGGACATGTGGAACTACCTTGCCCTACCGCTGATGATGTGGTACTATTATCAGGGGGAGGACATGGTACCATCATGAACCACAGGGGAACACATGGTACCATCAGGGACCTCAGGGGGAACACATGGTATCACCAGGGACCTCAGGTCCCTTACATTTGGTAACATACAGATACAAGCTAACATTAGACAACACATAGACTCAGACTAACATTAGATACCATAACGACACATATTAACACTTGAAACCAAGCAAACATACCAACATTCAGGAGGAACTAGTCTCCTGTCAGTATGTTCAAGAGATACATACTAATAACAGAAGCAAGAGAGACACATACAACAGCAACAGTCAGGGTCAAACAAACATATACTCCATGTAGACTAGTAGCTAAACAAACAATAGACAAACAAAGTAAAGGTGTCATATTGGCACATAGGTCTACAAACATTAAAGTAAGACTAATGAAAATAAAATTCAAGAAAACAGTAAAAGATGAATTAAGGTTAATTGCCAACAGTCTATTCCATAAAATACAAGAAATACTGATTCTAAGGTCCAGAGATATAATAATGATAGATACTTTAGTAATATAATATAATTAGATACGTAGTAGATACTAAGTTTAGTTTAGGAATGGTAATAGTAGATTCTTGGGTAATGTTAACAGTGGCTAACAGGAACTAGAGAAATATTAACAGTAAAATAAAGTATTTATATTGGGTGAATGAGGAATACAAACAGGAATTGAGAAATACTAAGAGAATGTGCTGGGGAAATAGGAAGAATTCAAAACAGACAAAAACTAACAGAATGTGTGAGTTATACGCAATAGAAAAGTACTAGAAGTAAGTCTTTGATGATTATTAATTCTGAGACTTTGATGATTACTAAGAGTAGGTCTTAGGGTGAATAAGTGCCACAGAAATATCATCAGTTTGGTGTCATAAGAATGCCAAGAATAAGACAGAAAAATATTAAAGTCTGGTGCCACAAAAGTGTTTTTTATATATAAGTTCTAGCTGAATATCTTAGTTTCTAGTATTTACTTATTTTTTAATTTGCTTATTAAGTATTTTAACGTACCTTACTCAATTGCTTATAGATTTATCTTCATTATATAGAATATAGCAATTCATATTTTCGTTACTAATGTCCAAAATATAAATTGATCTCGTTGATAATGTCTACCAATGAGGTAAAAAATCTTTACCTACAAAGTGTAAATTCTGACTAAATTATCAAAATGTTAATTGTTAATTTTTTTTTACAATACAGTGCAATGTATATTTACATCTCCCTGATCTTAGATTTATCAAACATTAGAACATTTATCTACCAATTGAAGATTGATCAAGCATTTGAAGGTTTATTAATCATTTGAAAGTTACCCGTGTCCTGATTCCTCGCTATCACTTAGCGAGGCTCCATGTATCATGTGTCATATGCATGTATCTGTCGTATTGTTTCTAAAATATTTTACGAATAGAAGATGCATATAGTTATCTGTCAGTCGTGAGACGCTAATGTATGCGTATATCAATATGTATACCCCCGTATACACTGAGAGGTTATTTTCGGTCTGAAGTATAATCATATCTAAAGTATATTTGCTGGTTGATCGGTAAATAGTTATCATAGTTCTTTGTAACCCATCAAGAGAGTGATCATATTTTAGCTCAGCATCATACCATCTAGCGGTTGATCTCGTAGATTTGAGGCAAAGTGAAATTCACACCAGTTACTCTATCTATCATCATTCTATTATGTAGGAAGAACCGCACGTCTATGGGTCATCCAATAAGGTTAGTTGACTTCTAGATGTTACCACTGCTAGGCTTAGGCTCGGCTACAAGTACCTCTGGGAGTTTGTAACATCTGCTGATGTAGATTTGACTAAATGTAAACTCTGTCAGCAGAACTATTCGCTTACTTTGCGTCATTATATAATGGAATGTGAAAATTCAATCGCGGAATTCAGAGATAACACCATCAATGGTGTCCAAGAAATGTGTAAGTACTTTATTCATAATGCTGTACTACCAGGAATCTTAGCGAAGTATCCCAAATTTGCTTATTGTAGGTGCAGCCTGCACATGACTGTAAAGCTGCCGCCCAGTTGGGTGGGTGTGGAGCACATGACTGTAAAGCTGCCGCCCAGTTGGGTGGGTGTGGAGCACATGACTGTAAAGCTGCCGCCCAGTTGGGTGGGTGTGGAGCACATGACTGTAAAGCTGCCGCCCAGTTGGGTGGGTGTGGAGCACATGACTGTAAAGCTGCCGCCCAGTTGGGTGGGTGTGGAGCACATGACTGTAAAGCTGCCGCCCAGTTGGGTGGGTGTGGAGCACATGACTGTAAAGCTGCCGCCCAGTTGGGTGGGTGTGGAGCACATGACTGTAAAGCTGCCGCCCAGTTGGGTGGGTGTGGAGCACATGACTGTAAAGCTGCCGCCCAGTTGGGTGGGTGTGGAGCACATGACTGTAAAGCTGCCGCCCAGTTGGGTGGGTGTGGAGCAAGACTAGTAACTGTGTGACTCACCATAGATGTAAAGTGCCTTGTATAGTGACTGTTGTGAGCATCTTGTTGAATCACTTGTGATATAAGAAGATTATTGATATGGATATGTATTTGTGTAAATGATTGTATATATATATATATATATACATGTGTATATGACATTAACAATTGTGTAACTAGCTTCAAAAATTGTCACCAGAACCCCATAAAGGAACTCTGGGGTTTCAGTTCCTAAACCTATTATGTGCCTCTGTAACTCTTTCCACCACCGCCCACGGGATGGGTATGGGGTGCATAATAAAAAAAGAAATTGAGAAATTGAACTGATAGTCCTTAAGTCCTTAAGCCTAACCAACTAGCGGTTGCAAGGTTGTTGACAATTACAGAACCAAGTCACAAATAAGAAAATATTAAACATCTGAAAAGCCAAATATTCTGAATGATAAGTAAAGTATATAAACATATATATATTATTTTTATATACATAAAACTATTGAATCCACAACATTATACCTCACTTCACTATGCCTTTATATAGCCAGTATATTATGCCCTAATTAGCCTACTACATTATGCCTTAATGGGGGGCATATTATTCTTTTTTACAGACAATATATATTATGCCTTGATAAGGAAATAAATGCCACCTTACTGGGGGTATAGATTATGCCCTATACTGACCATTACTTAAGAAACTATTTTGGGTTTAAGTAATTAAACATTACTTAGTGTAATGTTTAATATAATGTGTAATGTTTTAATATATTTAAGATAGTGTAGCCATTGCATGAGGATTTTAGATACCTACTACATAATGCCTTTGATTCAACTGAATTATGCTGTAATGCTTCTATCATATTGTGCCATAATGGAACCAATAGATCATGTCTTACGTGAGCAAATACAATATGCCCTAATCTGCCCACACACATATTTTACTAGTATACTACACTATGCTTTCCTTAAGGCATTAGGGAAATGGCCTACTGCATTCACTACAATTTATCTTCTTGGTCAATAAATTATGCCCAACTTCGGCAAATACAATGGGCATTACTGAGGTCAATAAATCATGCATTAGTGTTTCTCTGGTTCTCCTGGAGTTAACGAATTATGCCTTGGATGTATTCACCACATCATGCCCTACTGTATCCACTACAACCTACCCTTCTATATACATTACATTGTGCCCAATTCTATCCAATACATTATACATTTCATGGGACAACACATTACAACTAACTCAGGCCACAATATTATTCCCTACTGGTGTTATTATGCCTCACTAGAATTATTCATTATGTCTTAATAAGTATTTCATTATTCCTTCTTAAGCCATACTATGGATAACTAAGTTATGTCTAATGTACAGTCACTATATAATGACTTAGTATGCATAGTTACTTTTATGTCTTAATTGAATAGTTAATATATCATGAATTATTATTAGTTACTCTTATGTTTTAATATGTATTGTTAATATATCATGTATTATTATTTATGGTTGTTCTATTATATATGTCTGATTACATATGATTACTATATTATGCCTTATTACGTACGGCTGTTTTATTATGTCTTATTATGCAAGGTTACTATATTATATCTTATTAAGTAAAGTTATCATCGCTAGCACTTAAGCGGTTAATGTCCTCTGGTTTGATGTGATACAGTGATCTATCACATGAGCACAGTCTTTGTCAGGAAGGTTCTTAAGATCAGTCTTTGTTTGGAAGGTTCTTAAGCACAGTCTTTGCCTGAATGAGGTAATGTTGATAGTTTGGAGTAAAGTTTAGGCCATATCAACTGCAGGAGGGGTGATATGACCACTACATTAGCTTACTGACCAACAACCAAGTATAATTTAGTCCTGGATAGTTTGCAGGATTAATGCAAACTTTCAGCTTATCTACGATTTGTGTTAAATCAAGAGAACGGGGATGTATGTATACCAAGAAGTAAAATATATATCCTAAGCTGTATATATTCCTAGTATGCAGGTATATAAACGTTTAGTAAAAACATGAGAATACATATTGATTTTATTCACAAAAAAAAAACATACAATATTCCTCGTGCATAAATTCGATGAATTATACAAGAAGCGACTGTATATATTTATACAGAATCTGACAATCCTTTATATAATCGACAGTAATCATTATACTATTCTCAATCTAGGAAACAACAATGAAAAAAATCTCAGTTTTCTCATAGTAACCCATTCTTTACCTTCATAAAGTGAAGTTACGACACAAAAATCCTGAATAAAAAGTGACTTTTTAAGAGACATAAATTCCCGAAGTGCAGGTGAAAACGGACCATATTTTGGGGAATTTCACTAAGAATCATCACGTATCAATTTACTATTTCCTGTCTATGATAAAATGTAAGTGCTGGAGAGGGGACAATTTGCATCAATTCATATCGATAATACAATCAATGTCCAGTAATGATCGAACTCAGAAAACAAGATCTGTAACGCTATTTTTTTCCCCGAGTCGAAATAGAATTTTAAGACTTATAATCGGCTGATTTTATAACGAAACGAATTTTGGTTAATGTATAACCAAATAGGCTATTGGATATGAGGAGGAATATGTACGTAGGTATAGATATATGTATATGTGGATACATGTATGTAGATAAGTAGAGGTAGATTCGCGAAGTGATATGTAGTTGTCATAGTTTGAATTTAGGATGTCACTTGTTGCCATAGCTTGTGACTATATGCTGTGATGGACAGTTTTGATATCTTGGATGTTTATATTAATTGACAGTTGTGATGGCTTGTATGTGTCAATGACAGGGATACTGTCATGGCATGGATATGTGACAGACAGGCAGACAGACCAGAGAGACAGCGACAGACAGAAAGACAAACAGATATACAGGCAGAAACAGAGATAGAGAGAGAGAGAGAGAGAGAGAGAGAGAGAGAGAGAGAGAGAGAGAGAGAGAGAGAGAGAGAGAGAGAGAGAGAGAGAGAGAGAGAGAGAGAGAGAGAGAGAGAAAGAGAGAGAGAGAAAGAGAGAGAGAGAAAGAGAGAGAGAGACATACATACAAAGAATGAAACACATTCAGAGAGAGAGATACAGAGATAAAGACAGATACAAAGAGACAGAGCCAAAGAGGCTGGGGCGACCCGAGTACTACCGGTTAACTCTATAAAAAATTTCCCGAAAAAAACAGTCACGTAAAGCAAGTGAATGCGTAGAATATTAAGTTTATAAGCCAATTAACAGGTAATATAGCGAATCAGGCCTAAATAAACCAATATGATAGGAGCTTCGGTGAAACCCAAAAACACATTCGAAAACGAAACATTTAGATCCCCACAAATATTTCTAATTTAATTGAAAAGTGCGTTAAGAAATCCTCTGATAGTATACTTTTGAGATGGGATTGGAGTTATCTGAAATATATATATATATATATATATATATATATATATATATATATATATATATATATATATATATATATATATATATATATATATATAATGATTAGTGGAATAAGTACTTTAATTGTCGAAATTAATATTAATGTTTTGTTATAATTGTTATTTTATATTTTTTTTTTTTTGTCTATATTCTGACTTGGCCAATTTTGCCTTTTCAATTTTTGTATTTTTTAACTTTTGACTTCTCAACTTTTCAATTTTTGAGTTTTCAACTTTTTGACTTTTCAATTTTTGATTTCTCAATTTTTATTTAATTTTCAACTTTTGACTTCTCATTTTCACTGTTGTGTCAAACCACTACATCTTGGAAGGCACATTAGTTGACGATCCACTGCTTTCAATTCTCAACAATTTAAGTCAACTAGAGATAATTATCAGGAGACAGCGGCACAAGGAGTTTGTAAATGAAGACGTAGGGAAGGACCGGTGACCCCCCCTAATCGTCGGGGGATCGAACTCCGACCCTGCAAAGAAGCAAAGCTGTCGCAGTACCGACAAGTCCAAGTAGCTGACTTTTAAAGTGTAAACACTTTATTACTTTGCTTATTGTTATTATTATTTTATTATTCTTGATATTCCATTGTCGCCTTTACTGTTTGAACAGAAAAATATTATTTTCTTCGTGGATACACGCATGAAGCAAAGTATTAATTTGTATTGAATTGATGGACGGAGCCGGTCGGCCGAGCGGACAGCACGCTGGGCTTATGATCCTGTGGTCCTGGGTTCGATCCCAGGCGCCGGCGAGAAACAATGGGCAGAGTTTCTTTCACCCTATGCCCCTGTTACCTAGCAGTAAAATAGGTACCTGGGTGCTAGTCAGCTGTCACGGGCTGCTTCCTGGGGGTGAGGGCCTGGTCGAGGACCGGGCCGCGGGGACACTAAAAAGCCCTGAAATCATCTCAAGATAACCTCAAGATATGGTGACATCAACTGCGTCTATCAATCCTTCGATTGACCTTACCTGCCTCGATTTTTTGAGTATCTGATCGAGTGTCAATTTCTTGCCTATTTCCTATCTGAGTTAATTGTTCAGTGTGACCCTCTTAATGACTGTAGATAACTGAGTGAATTGGATGGTTTGCATGATTGACATGGATGACGGAAATGCAAATGAGAAACAGCCCCATGGAATATATAACTAGAAATTTGTAATTGCGAAACTTTGAAATAAATGTTTTGGGGGACTTGTTAGGAAAAAAATTCTCTATATCGTATCATGGGGGGACAGATTATAGCGAAATGACATTACTTTGAACATGTTATGCACTAGTTTCACTTTTTTATGAACTGTGCATGCGAGCCACATTGCTTTGGCAGGCGTTGAACGTGGTTCATCAGCTTGAACTGGTTATGAGGGTGTTTTGAACAAGGCGGCTCTGGGGAACAAGACGGAACAGAGGAATACAAGGTTGTTGGACAATGCTTCAAATGTTTGAGTGTGTGTGTGAGTGTGTGTGTTTATACATGATGTGTGGTGTGTATGACTGGATGTGAGTAGGGGTGTAGAGGTCAATCTGGGTGAGAGCCGGTTAGGGAGTATTTGTGAGTATTTGTATTAGTATTAGTGAGTATTTGTGAGTGAGAGTGTATACAGGGATGAGAGTACAGGTGTAAGTGGAGACAAGTCTCTATACGTGGGAGTGCGAATGAGTGCTGAAGTGTCAGTGTGTGTGTGTGTTTACAAAGATGAAATGCGACTCTAGCCCACTGAAGATGATTAAGACGCTTTTACAATCTCAGGTTACATAGCTACATCACATACATTGTATAACTTATGCATTACATAGTCAATCTTGGGTACAAGTCCAACATATGATGAAGTGTATTCATATAGAAGTTACAGAATTCAGCATACCTCAGCCCAGGAGGGCGAAAGTCAGTCAATATGGGACAATCTACAATATAATGTTCAAGAGAGTGCATGTTTTCTCTTTCACAAAGTTGACACATTGTGTATTTGACAATTGGGTTTTGAGAAAGCTGACACATACGTCTATATTCCAGGCGTATTCTGGCCACTATAACATCACATTGTCGAGTTCTTGCTCTATTAGTTCCATATGTGAATGTTTCCTCACGATATTTGAGAGTATGTGAAGGAGAGAGAGAGAGAGAGAGAGAGAGAGAGAGAGAGAGAGAGAGAGAGAGAGAGAGAGAGAGAGAGAGAGAGAGAGAGAGAGAGAGAGAGAGAGAGAGAGAGAGAGAGAGAGAGAGAGAGAGAGAGAGAGAGAGAGAGAGAGAGAGAGAGAGAGAGAGAGAGAGAGAGAGAGAGAGAGAGAGTGTGTGTGTGTGTGTGTGTGTGTGTGTGTGTGTGTGTGTGTGTGTGTGTGTGTGTGTGTGTGTGTGTGCGTGTGTGTGTGTGTGTGTGTGTGTGTGTGACTTGTGTAAGGAATGAGAGTATGTGTAGGAGCTGTGTGATGAGTGTGAGAGTGGTTAGTCTGTGTGTAGTGAGCCGTGCAAGTAATTTGTGACGTTATGAATCTACATATGTGGAGATGAGTGTGATTGTGTGGAGGTGAGTGTTATTATATGGAGATGAGTGTGTATGTGTGGGAGTAAGTGTATGCTGTGGTGCCTGTGTATGTACCAGCCCATCTTCCTGTGTAGACAGTACATATAGTAACTATGTGAACCACCGTACATATTATTAACGTAATAGACAATTAGAAAGAAGAATTTGGACAAACTGGAAAATATTATGTATTGATATTTACATATTGATTATGTATTTCTGTCGTACACGGGTGGTACGCGAACAAGGGGACACAGGTGGAAACTGAGTACCCAAATGAGCCACAGGGGACGTTAGAAAGAACTTTTTTCAGTGTCAGAGTAGTTAACGGATGGAATTTAGGCAGTGATGTGGTGGAGGCTGACTCCATACCCAGTTTCAAATGTAGATATGATAGAGCCCAGTAGGCTCAGGAATCTGTACATCGATTGGTAGTTGAGAGGCGGGACCTAAGAGCCAGAGCTCAACCCCCGCTAGCACAAGTTGATAAGAATATTCTTATAGAGTGTGTCCCACTGTTTATCGTCTCTCCTTGCTCACTCTTCGCTCTACCTCCTTGATATCAGATAAGGATAGACACCGTCTCGAAGAAGGAATATAGATGTATGGAGAAGAAGAGGTGGAAACGTAGGAGGGGAGGGATAGAGAGAGAGAGAGAGAGAGAGAGAGAGAGAGAGAGAGAGAGAGAGAGAGAGAGAGAGAGAGAGAGAGAGAGAGAGAGAGAAATGGGGGGTCACAGGTGATTGGGGGGAGGGGCATTAACCCCCCACCATTTGTCGAGCTAACTTGTATCTATCACCTTTCATAATTGTGTTTGCTGACGTCGTTGTGGACTTTTATCACTCTGATAGTTGTCTATTTACATATTATATGCAAAACTTTTTTTTCCTTTTTTGGAGTGCCACGCATTCATTTATTTTTCCTGCGCAATGGCACTGCATATGTTAATTGGATCTTGTTCCTGAAGCAGACCTGCTGATGAAGCAGACCTGCTGACGAAGCAGAGCTAATTTCCATTTCTTGCACATATTATCTCTATAGTATGATTATGCCTTTAATTGCTTTTATAAAAAGAATTCTCCACTTGCATCAATTAAATGGTCAGTAAAACCCGTTCCTAAAGGCTTGGTAAAGCCTGAAGGCCATTTTTTAAAATCTGGTGAAGCCCGTTCTTAAGAGGTTGGTGAAACTCGATTTTAGTAGCTTGGTGGTACTCTAGTAACTACTTTCCATAGGGACCTGGTACCTACTTTCCACAGAGACCTGGTACCTAACTTCCACAGGGACCTGGTACCTACCTTCCACAGGGACCTGGTACCTACCTTCCACAGGGACCTGGTACCTACCTTCCACAGGGACCTGGTACCTACCTTCCACAGGGACCTGGAACCTACTTTTCACGGGGACCTGGTACCTCCTTTCCACTAACAATAAGACAATGTACTAACGTCTGAAGTTTTTGGAGGGAAGACATTGACTCCAATGGGTTCCAGCCTTGATAACCTGCTCGATTTGGAGACCGAACACGCATCTCCACTAACATTTCCATCTGGATTGGAGAGACACTTGATTTCGCTGTCCCAATCCCTACTGTATACTACTGTATTTCCAGCTGGGCTGAAACGTGTGGTCACAGGCTACAGTCTGAGAAGTTACAGTCCAGGGGAAGGTACATAAGACCCCATGAAGGAAATGACTTCAAGAGCAGCCTGACAGCTATCCATTGCCCAGAAGAGTTGGAACTTTCTAATGTTTAATAAGATTTAATAATAAGAATAATAAGATAATGTTTAATAAGACTGGTGGGCAAATGGAGTTGGATTATACGTGTGGATCTTCCCCTACGTGACACCTTAGGTTCCTGCTGGTTCTTGCACCTTTTAGAGGTTTCAACACGTGCTGAGTTTGGCCCCCTACTTTGTGTACAGGCCTGTGGATATTAGCATAGGTTCTAACTACGTTGAAGTAACATCACTATTCTTCTGTCTATGTGGTACAGTGGGCAGTCTCTCAGCTCAATTTCAGGCTATGTTTCAGGCCCCATTCTACTTCTGTTAATCCCAAGCTCAGACGTAGATACTTAGCTAATGAAAACAATAATATATATATATATATATATATATATATATATATATTTATATATAATATTTATATATATATATTTATATATAATATATATATATATATATATATATATATATATATATATATATATATATATATGCCCCACTTTTTGGTTAAATCTTTTCTATCTCAGGAACAAATTGGGTTGCAGAAACAGTAAACACGTAGTGCTCATTGAGTAGTAATCACTTCATTTGCTGCACAGTTCATTAACGACCCTCGTCTCCAATTGGCGGCATTTCTTAGAATTAAGTTTGCCACAAAAGTCCTTCAGTTTGCCTTGATTTCTATTTCTTTACCATTTGTTTACACTTGAAGTAACCTCAAGATGTATTTCTATTGAATCGTATTGCTTCTGAGGCCATGGTTTATATATATGTGTGTTTAGTGGCTATGTGAATAAGGCAGTGATTCACAGTTCTTACTTAAAACTAGGCATGTTTGTCTTGAAAATTAAACGATTCCATAACTGCACTTTCTTATCTCTCTCTTTCTCTCTCACTCTTTTTCTCTGCCTCTGTCTCTCTGTGTGTCTCTCTCACTCTTTTTCTCTGCCTCTGTCTCTCTGTCTCTCTCTCTCTTTCTCTCTCGATGCCTCTGTGTTTCTGTCTCTTTCTCTTCTCTCTCTCTCCCTCACACACACACACCGTTCAAGTCTGAGCCACCCCTGCTGTCTATTTATAATTCTTCTGTGTTTACCCTCATTTCCCCTCGTCTGCTTGCCTGTTCTCTCCCCTCAAGGCACGACCGTGATAAAGACCTCGTGATGGTAATCCCAGCTTGACTCATCATCTTGTTTACACCACCAGCTTTATTACCTGACAATTGTTAAAATATATTTTATTGCCATGTTGTGCTCCAACAACAACAACATCAATAATAATAATAATAATAATAATAATAATAATAATAATAATAATAATAATAATAATAATAATAATAAAAATATAGATATAATAAGCATATTGGTATGGGAGAGAGAGTAAGCTTTATTAATATCTAGAGGGATATTGAGGCTTCCACAAGAGCTTACTGACTAACTAGCAACTAACCTCTAGAGTCTGAACAAAGTTCAAATCGAAAGCAAACTTTCAATGTTCACTTCTTACAGCACAGCAAGGAGTGGAAACTTTGAGGTTGAACTTATGACTCATTAACCTCTGGAGGGTTCCTAAGGCCTATCAACCTGTGGAGGATTATTAAGATCAACCTCGGTGGGTTATTAAGGCTTATCAACATCTGGAGGGTTATTAAGGCCTATCAACATCTGGAAGGTTATTAAGGCCTATCAACCTCTGGAGGGTTATTAAGGCCTATCAACCTCTGGAGGGTTATTAAGGCCTATCAACCTCTGGAGGGTTATTAAGGCCAATTAACCTCTAGAGGGTTATTAAGGCCACCACAAGTATCTACAGACCAACCAAGAAGTATACTTTAGTATACTTCCTGGAAGTATACTTTTAGTATACTCTCAGTGTATATATACACCGCTCAGTGGGGTATACTTGTTGCTGTATATTTCACTAATGTGGATGTATTTTTAATAAATAATTAGTTTAATTATAAAAAATCTTCATTTTGTATAAAGCCTCACTTATAATCAACTTGATTCTGCAGCGTTGATGAATACTGTCTTGAAAGCTAGAGAGAAGATGTATTCAAAACCAACATAGCCCTCCATGGGTTTAATATATATATACGATTTATGATACAAAATGTTCCATAATTCTCAACTGATTCATTTATTATATCTGCAAGAAACGGGGATTTAATTTGTCTCAATAAACCCCTTATATATCTAAAGACGTTTTATTTTCAACTTCAACCTTTCATTGTTTTAATGTAATTTATTGAGTACGATTATTGGATGGTTGATGTATGTGGTATATACTCACCTGTCCAACCTCTGTTTTGCAATTTATGATTGATGCACAGATGAAGCATCTCCTTTGGAGATTCTCAGATAAAACATCTCCTTGGAGATGCTCAGATGAAATATCTCATAGAAAGTCACAGCTTAGGTATTTCCCTAGTTATAAACATCTGAAATATAGTGAGAGGGAGCAACACCTGCAAATATCTGATGGGTGATTAACAACTGAAGGCTCTCGTGGAAGTGGAACATATGCAGCATCACCTGGAGGAAGATTTACATTTATAACATCTGTTGTACGATGAACATCTGCTGCATCTTCATGGTAATATAAACTTGCAACATCTGTTGATGTTTATTTACAAACATCGTCTTAGTGATGTATATCTGCAGCATCTCCTTGGCAATGTACTCTAGTATGTGATGTCTACCAGCAGTATGTACTGTGTGATGTACATCTACAAGTAGATGCCTATATCTTCAGGTAGATCTCTACATCTACACTAACAAAGAGTCAAGACACACCATGTGGCACTGATAGAGTGCCACACACTATCAGGGTAAGAGAGAAGCTGAGCAAATAACTTAAGGTGTTTTTTTCCCTTAAGATGTTTTTAACATAATGACAAATGACAATTCATGACAATATATGAACCAGATGATTTTTATGACAAGATGAACTTGTCATGAGACTATTCATGACAAGATATGGATCACAGGCTGTGCATGACAAAATGTGGTCCAGACACTGTCATAATCAATCTTCACAGCAAGAAGACTGCCAAACGTGGTACATGGATAACCTCTGGCATATAACTACCCGTCCATGGATGCCAAAAAATCTATTAAAAAAACATAGGACATGCAGATTAACACTTTGGCTTCTGTCTATCCATATATTACAATAATAAATAATCCAAGAGAAGCCAAATAAAAGAACGAAACTATTCCACCTACTAAATCTATATAATAATTTGATCCTAAAATGTATAATTTTCACGAAAAGTAAAAACAACAATAACAGAAAAAGTAAATAATGTATTTCTATTAAATCACTGATGTTCTTTGTAATTTCTTCATAAACCACCAGAAAATAAAATTTACGGAAAAAATTGAATTATATACGATTTAAAATGTTATTAATTGTCTTCAGCTCTGTAGTATAGATGCTTGAGCTCACTGAAGATATAATTCCCAGATGACTGACTTTAAAGATGGCTCTCGACACATATATATGGTTTAAAAAATGATTGAACAACTGACTGACTTCACATATGGTTGAATTCATAAGTGGATGTCTTCACAGATGGGTGACATCATATATGGATGAATACCCCATCAGTAGATGTTGCAGAAGGTTGACTTCACAGATAATTGACTTCACAGATGATTGTATTCACAGATGATTGACTTCACATAATATTGACTTCACAGATAACTAACTTCACATATAACTGGCTTCCCAGATAACTGACCTCCCAGCTAACTAACTTCCCAGATAACTGACTTCCCAGATAACTGACATCATAGATAACTGACTTCCCAGATAATTGATTTCCAAGATATCTGACTTCCCAGATAACTGACTTACCAGATAACTGACTTCATAGATAACTGACTTCCCAGATAACTGACATCACAGATAACTGACTTCCAAGATAACTGACCTCCCAGACAACTGACTTCCCAGATAACTGACTTCCCAGATAACTGACCTCCCAGATAACTGACTTCCCAGATAACTGACTTCCCAGATAACTGACTTCTCAGATAACTGACTTCCCAGATAACTGACTTCCCAGATAACTGACTTCCCAGATAACTGACTTCCCAGATACCTGACCTCCCAGGTAATTGACTTCCCAGATAACTGACTTCCCAGATAACTAACTTCCCAGATAACTGACTTCCAAGATAACTGACTTCCCATATAACTGACGTTACAGATATCTAAACACAACAGATAGTTGACCTCAAATTAGAAAAGCATCCTACCTTTCAAAAGAAGACATAGATGCAAACCAACACTCCTCACCACCACAGTGAATTACCACAGCTAATTAAACCCAATAAATAAAATACAACCTTGTTTAACACACATACACATAGAAGCACTGGAGCGGGGAAAAAAAACATAGGAACGGGAAAAAAACACAAGAAAGGGGATAAAAAACACAAGAAAGGGGATAAAAAACACAAGAAAGGGGATAAAAAATGAAATTTTATTCCTCTCTCATCAGGCGTTCCGCCTACCCCCCCCCCCTCCCTCACACAACCCCCCCCCCCATCCCACAAACCCCTACCCCCCCCCCCCCCCCCACACCCCTCCCAGCCTCATTACCGACCAGAGGCCAGGTACAAACCCGCCATTTTAATATCACATTAGCTTCCTGTCGGCCATTTTGATGTCTAGTCGCGAGCCCACTTTGGGCACCTGATTGTTATTTGTTTACAGAATATATGAATCTGTTTAAAACGAGAGAGATAGATAGGGGGTGCAGACAGCACACGAGCAGATAGATAGATAAGGAGAGGTAGATACGTTGAGATACAGGAAGACAGACAGTAAGATACAGACATGTAAACTGAGATAGTATTAAGAGAGAGAGAGAGAGAGAGAGAGAGAGAGAGAGAGAGAGAGAGAGAGAGAGAGAGAGAGAGAGAGAGAGAGAGAGAGAGAGAGAGAGAGAGAGAGAGAGAGAGAGAGAGAGAGAACATGAAGAGACAGAGAGACAGATCTGAAGTGCAATGGTGTGAGTATGGCACCGCTCGACCACACTGTGTAGAGTATGGCACCCCTCGACCACAGTGTGTATGAATATCTTGAGGTTATCTTGAGATGTTTTCGGGGCTTTAGTGTCCCCGCGGTTTGGTCCTCGACCAGGCCTCCACCCCCAGGAAGCAGCCCGTGACAGCTGACTAACACCCAGGTACCTACTTTACTGCTAGGTAACAGGGGCATAGGGTGAAAGAAACTCTGCCCATTGTTTCTCGCCGGCGCCTGGGATCGAACCCAGGACCACAGGATCACAAGTCCAGCGTGCTGTCCGCTCGGCCGACCGGCTCCTTATATGGCACCCCCCGACCACACTATGTAGAGTATGGCACCCCCCGACCACACTGTGTAGAGTATGGCACCCCTCGACCACACTATGTAGAGTATGGCACCCCTCGACCACACTGTGTAGAGTATGGCACCCCTCGACCACACTATGTAGAGTATGGCACCCCTCGACCACACTGTGTAGAGTATGGCACCCCTCGACCACACTGTGTAGAGTATGGCACCCCTCGACCACACTGTGTATGAGTATGGCACCCCTCGACCACACTGTGTATGAGTATGGCACCCCTCGACCACACTGTGTAGAGTATGGCACCCCTCGACCACACTGTGTAGAGTATGGCACCCCTCGACCACACTGTGTAGAGTATGGCACCCCTCGACCACACTGTGTAGAGTATGGCACCCCTCGACCACACTGTGTAGAGTATGGCACCCCCCGACCACACTGTGTAGAGTATGGCACCCCTCGACCACTCTGTGTAGAGTATGGCACCCCTCGACCACACTGTGTAGAGTATGGCACCCCCGACCACACTGTGTAGAGTATGGCACCCCCCGACCACACTATGTAGAGTATGGCACCCCTCGACCACACTGTGTATGAGTATGGCACCCCTCGACCACACTGTGTATGAGTATGGCACCCCTCGACCACACTGTGTAGAGTATGGCACCCCTCGACCACACTGTGTAGAGTATGGCACCCCCCGACCACACTGTGTAGAGTATGGCACCCCTCGACCACACTGTGTAGAGTATGGCACCCCTCGACCACACTGTGTAGAGTATGGCACCCCTCGACCACACTGTGTAGAGTATGGCACCCCTCGACCACACTGTGTAGAGTATGGCACCCCTCGACCACACTGTGTAGAGTATGGCACCCCTCGACCACACTGTGTAGAGTATGGCACCCCTCGACCACACTGTGTAGAGTATGGCACCCCTCGACCACACTGTGTATGAGTATGGCACCCCTCGACCACACTGTGTAGAGTATGGCACCCCTCGACCACACTGTGTATGAGTATGCCACCCCTCGACCACACTGTGTAGAGTATGCCACCCCTCGACCACACTGTGTAGAGTATGCCACCCCTCGACCACACTGTGTATGAGTATGGCACCCCTCGACCACACTGTGTATGAGTATGGCACCCCTCGACCACACTGTGTATGAGTATGGCACCCCTCGACCACACTGTGTATGAGTATGCCACCCCTCGACCACACTGTGTAGAGTATGGCACCCCTCGACCACACTGTGTAGAGTATGGCACCCCTCGACCACACTGTGTATGAGTATGGCACCCCTCGACCACACTGTGTATGAGTATGCCACCCCTCGACCACACTGTGTATGAGTATGGCACCCCTCGACCACACTGTGTATGAGTATGCCACCCCTCGACCACACTGTGTATGAGTATGCCACCCCTCGACCACACTGTGTAGAGTATGGCACCCCTCGACCACACTGTGTAGAGTATGGCACCCCTCGACCACACTGTGTATGAGTATGGCACCCCTCGACCACACTGTGTATGAGTATGCCACCCCTCGACCACACTGTGTATGAGTATGCCACCCCTCGACCACACTGTGTATGAGTATGCCACCCCTCGACCACACTGTGTACAGTATGGCACCCCTCGACCACACTGTGTATGAGTATGGCACCCCTCGACCACACTGTGTACAGTATGGCACCCCCCGACCACACTGTGTATGAGTATGGCACCCCTCGACCACACTGTGTACAGTATGGCACCCCTCGACCACACTATGTATGAGTATGCCACCCCTCGACCACACTGTGTAGAGTATGCCACCCCTCGACCACACTGTGTATGAGTATGCCACCCCTCGACCACAGTTCACCTATTAATAAAACAAACACAGTCTGGAACAAACCTGAACCACCTGTTAGCCAGTATTACGTTGCTAAGTCGTTGCTACACCCTCATTAGGGTCACATCTTGGCACCCACACCTTGTCACACAGCCACACCCTCATAGTGTGGCTACATGAGCATACTAATGACTGTTGGTATATATCCAAGTGTGACCCCTTTGTTCTGGTCCTCATGTACCGAGGGACTCTGAATGCAAGAAGAGTTAAGATCAATGAAAACTGGAATAGGAAAATAACAGTAGAGCAACAGAATCAGGGGAAACAACCTGATTATTTGACATCATCTAAACTACCGCTGAATTACCACCAGATGTGATCAAGAAAGAGTAACCAATTTGGTACCGGTAGCAAGTGCCAGAAATGCCAGTAAACACATTCTCAATCAGGCTACGGCAATGATAGACTCAGCAACGTTCCTAAGCAACACACACACACACAACAGAACGAGTCAACATTCGAGGGAAGGTAGACTGCCTTGTAAGCGCAGGTAGAAGACTTGACACAGACTGTACAGACTTTCTTACAAGGGATACCACAGCCTGCCCTCTGATGTCTCAATGTCACTGTCATTTCTAGGCAGAAATGACAGTGACTTTGGTAACTGTGACGATAGTGTCTACAGTCAACTTGGGAACGACAGCACTGATGGTGAAAGAGAAATAATAACTGGCTAAAGAAAGTCAGCCCACCACAACAAATATTGAAACATGCAACGAGCAAATCCAAGTCAGTTACCAAAGTGAAAATGAAAATCGACTTCCAAACTCCATGCCCCATAAAAATTGCAGATGACATTCAATCCCAAGTTCTTGAATGATCAGGAACTTGGGTCAGATGAGGTCATCAAGACAGGGAGCCGGTCGGCCGAGCGGACAGCACACTGGACTTGTGATCCTGTGGTCCTGGGTTCGATCCCAGGCGCCGGCGAGAAACAATGGACAGAGTTTCTTTCACCCTATGCCCCTGTTACCTAGCAGTAAATAGGTACCTGGGTGTTAGTCAGCTGTCACGGGCTGCTTCCTGGGGGTGGAGGCCTGGTCGAGGACCGGGCCGCGGGGACACTAAAGCCCCGAAATCATCTCAAGATAACCTCAAGAAGACCGATTACCTCACCTGGCGTCCCTGAAGAGACCAGACACCAGGTTGGTGCAGCTATTGGTCTGGTCTAGTGTGCTGACAAGTGTGTGTACACACACACACTTATCAACACACTATGCAAGAGAGCTGTGCATAACAATGGGACCAACAGTACCACAGAGGAACAACACTCCAACGGTGACTGGTACTGACACAAGGAAAATTATATTGCTCAATTGCAATATTCGAATTATTAACAGGTGACTAAATGACTTAATGACACATATTGCCAGCAATAACATTGAATTATTGCTACACATGAACCCAAAACGTCTAACGTGATACACAGGAAACCCTACACGTCTAACGTGATACACAGGAAACCCTACACGTCTAACGTGATACATAGGGAACCCTAAACGTCTAACGTGATACACAGGAAACCCTACACGTCTAACGTGATACACAGGGAACCCTACACGTCTAACGTGATACATAGGGAACCCTACACGTCTAACGTGATACATAGGGAACCCTACACGTCTAACGTGATACATAGGGAACCCTACACGTCTAACGTGATACATAGGGAACCCTACACGTCTAACGTGATACACAATATCACACAAAAATTCAGAGGACATGTATGCAATACAAACAAAAATGTCACAGGTCTACTAACATATGTTAGAAGTTGTTTACAGCATGTGAACGTATCAAACAATGTGTACACAGATGACAAGTGATGGAACACAGTACCATCACTGTCTTAAACAAACTGCAGCAGGCTACTTCTAATTCCTTAACGTATATGGGAGATTAAGTCAGGAACTCAAAGTAACATTGCTCCCAGACCTAGACAACAATTGGAACAATATACATTGGCAGATTTTAATGCCATATGTATTGCATTTAGAGACAGTACTAACAACAATAATTTATATATTATGTTTATGATAGCATACTCTGCATAATAAGAGATTCTGAAACTTATCTACTAAGAAGCAGACTTGAATACGAAAAGGGAGAAAAATCTTGTACAATATAATATGGAATTAATATATCACTTGGTTAGCGATCACTATGCAATTTCTGCCTCCTATAAGATAGAGGGTGATATACCCAACATATATATCAAAGACAGCAAAATAAATATTCCCCACAGCCACTTAGAGTCCTGTACCTCCATGTTGATTGTCCAGTTTTTTTAGAACGATCATATGTCTCGCTTTCCAAATGACCCTTGAGGTCAATTGTCCCTCGACCAAATCCTTGGTGAGTCTGATATCTTTAATATCGTATGATACCTTTGATATCGTATATGTTTTGGTTCTCGTAGTCATCCTCAGTGATATTTGGTGTCTTCTCAGGGATACTGACGGTGCTATCAGTCTCTCCGGCTTGGTGACTTCTTTTGATAATTACTTACTCTATTAATTGTCTTTCAAAATGGAATCAAAGTCACACAATTACGAACGTACAGGCCTTCTCCGGAGACCTAATTGACACATTTACGACCTATTATGAAGCATGGGGTCTGTTGGGGAACAAACTGTAAGCTTAACAGAGGTAGACAGCATTCACGACTCCCCAAGTGAGTCGTTGATATCAAAGAACATGAACGAGTTAAGCAGATGGAGATTCGTACCAAAACATAAGAAGAATACATACATTTTTAGACGCAAATTAGAGAGATGAGAGACATGAGCAATGAAACAAGGAATAAACATTGGAAGAGTTCCATCAGAGTATAAACCAGCGCATCTCACTTGTTGAAGTCTGGGAAGAGATATGAAAGATGTCTAGAATCATTCCAAACCAGACATCCCACCACAGCTCACTAGAACAACCAAACAATTACACCACAGCTCACTAGAACAACCAAACAATTACACCACAGCTCACTAGAACAAACAAACACTCTCCTTGATCGGTGGGCATTAACAGCAAGCTTTCACTCCCAATTAACATACAGAACAAACTTAATTGCAAACGCTGCATCAGACAGTGAATAGTCAATCTTGCCTGTACAGCTATTGACGGGTCAAGTCTTAATGATGTAACCGAAAGGGGAACTAAATCATGCATTAAAGATGGGACAAAGCAACAGCACCTGGTGAGCACAGCTTATATGCAGCTTACTGAGATTAGTCTTACAAGTCACAGGTAATCCACTTTTGGAGTTATACAGAATGAGTTTAGCTGAAGGGTTTAACTACTTGATGCATGGATAAAGAATGTCGTTTGGTACTATTCTCAAGCCATATTTAATTATAAAACATTCTTATCATTGTGTATTTGTTAAAAGTGCTTGAACGCGATGTCTTCAACAGACACAGGGTTCGAATCTGTTATAAAGCATGAAGGTTTCATCGGAAAATTTGGATTAGTAATAGATTTATACGTGTATTGGGTTGTTTTCTTTGCGTTCATTTAAGCACTATGGAAGTGTAGTAAATTTCTCAACCCCATCTATATGGATTTATGCTTGAAAACAGTATACAATATTGTTTTGTCAATGTTTGGTTATATACAGACTTCCCCTCAAGCAGTCTTCATCGATCTAGCAGCAGCTTTTAACACTGCAAATGGGGAAATAATACTACAGCAGCTTGCTGAACTAGGAATACAAGGTAAACTTCTGAAATGGATACAGGTTTATGTATTTAATCGAACAGCATGGATTTAGTTTACAGGCTGCCACAGAGCCTAGAATGTCACTTCTGCTCGATGCTTTTGCTACTAGAGTTGAGGAATGTGGCCTCCTTAACTCTGTCTAGAAAACTCGTGTTCTCATTCCATGCACTATTCAACCAACCACGCACATAGGCGTGTACCTGTGCACATATATCATGCACATAGGCGTGCACCTGTGCACATATATCATGCACATAGGCGTGCACCTGTGCACATATATCATGCACATAGGCGTGCACCTGTGCACATATATCATGCACATAGGCGTGCACCTGTGCACATATATCATGCACATAGGCGTGCACCTGTGCACATATATCATGCACATAGGCGTGCACCTGTGCACATAGGCATGCACCTGTGCAAGCAAGACTGCAACAAGAACTAAAGTCTAGCAGTTTTCAAGTGGAGAGAACTGCAACAGGAAGTACCCTGGGTCGATAATAGGGGTCTCCTTGGAGCCTCAACTAACAATCCAGAATACCTTTCTTCTCTCAACAGGAGACTCTGGGAGTGACTAAAGCACTTGCAGGTCCTTGTTGATGTCAATCATGTAATTAACTTAAGATTTGCTAGGATTTTCTATGTATCATTTATCCGCTCCGGTGATTGATTATAATGTTCTACGGCTCACATTGTATGCAGTCAAAGAGCTAAATATCCATTGAAACGTTTCAAAATGAAGCTATGGGAGTTATCCATGGGGCTCCAAAGTCCACAAGAATATTAATATTACCTAACATAAGTGAGAGAATTTTGTCTTTGAGCAGTTTTCAGCGTGAAAGCATTGAGTAGATCTCAGTTGAAAATTATATTTCAAACTAAGCTGTTTAAATTGTTTCATTCACCTGAGGTCTATAGAAGGAGAGAGAAATCTGATTACTTATTTCGATTTTATAAGGTAACCAACCCTATCAAAATGTTAAATATGTACCTGATTCAATTAATGATCAACCAATCAATTAATCCATAAGATAACTGGGGTTCATCAGAATATTTCATAAATACACCCAAGAAAGAAAGTGTACAGCTATGTTATTTAAAACAGTTAACAATGTAGAGTGTTTGTTATACTGACAATTCTATAGAAGTGGGTGTAAGATGTACAGGATACACATGTAATATATATATATAAATGATCTTCTCTTGCTCATTCATCAGTGAAGTGTATCAGTGAAGAAGCTACTTCTGTTCAAGAAGAATTTGCAGGCATATACCTCGCTGATGATTTTTTAAAAGAGAAAGTCAGTGGAATTACATACTATGATTCGTGGAGTGCGCTCCTGGCATTGAAGGCACATAGTAGTAACACCAAGAAAATAGATAGCGATGAGTTATTGTTTTGGCTACAAAAGACACTAGATTTAAGTATAAATTCCTCTGGATATCATCATATGTAGGCATTTTAAAGCATGATACTGCTGACATGCTTGCAAAAAACAGCCTGTAGCAGACTAATAGTGCAAACCAATATTGTCATTGGCAATGACAAAGAGACTGCTGACGTTCGGAAATGAGCAGACAACTTTACAAGTTGACAAACGAGACTGGACAAACAGCTGTCTGTTCTGCAGACCACAAAATTCTGCAAGGAGAAAAACTGAGACTATTCAGTTAGTCAATCGATATAGCATACAATAAAAAAGTTATGGAGATAGTAAACAGGTCTGCAGAAGGTAGATATCTACACTGAGGGGTAAACTCTCAAGTTTACCGACAGTAACTTGGAGACCTAAGCTACAGGAGCAGAATCGCTCGTTCAAGAAATGTTGATTAGGACGAGCAAGAGTTACTGTTAACCGTTACCTAGTTGTTCATTAACACGAGGTAAGCCAGTAGATACCCTCCAAAGGGGCACTCAAATCCACAGAAAGTAGATTAACACCAGCAGAACAGTAGATACGATACAATAGAGCCCCTTCTAACCCCCCAAAAGTAGACTGACACCAGCAGAACAGTAGATACGATACAATAGAGCCCCTTCTAACCCCCCAAAAGTAGATTGACACCAGCAGAACAGTAGATACGATACAATAGAGCCCCTTCTAACCTCCCAAAAGTAGATTGACACCAGCAGAATAGTAGATACGATACAATAGAGCCCCTTCTAACCCCCAAAAAGTAGATTGACACCAGCAGAACAGTAGATACGATACAATAGAGCCCCTTCTAACCCCCCAAAAGTAGATTGACACCAGCAGAACAGTAGATACGATACAATAGAGCCCCTTCTAACCCCCCAAAAGTAGATTGACACCAGCAGAACAGTAGATACGATACAATAGAGCCCCTTCTAACCTCCCAAAAGTAGATTGACACCAGCAGAATAGTAGATACGATACAATAGAGCCCCTTCTAACCCCCAAAAAGTAGATTGACACCAGCAGAACAGTAGATACGATACAATAGAGCCCCTTCTAACCCCCCAAAAGTAGATTGACACCAGCAGAACAGTAGATACGATACAATAGAGCCCCTTCTAACCCCCCAAAAGTAGATTGACACCAGCAGAACAGTAGATACGCTACAATGGATTCTTTAGAAGTCCCCACAAAGTAGATTAACACGAGGAAGACAGTAGAGCCACTACAGAAAAGCACTTAGAACCCTCAGAAAGCGACCTGATCATGTAGAATTTAAAACAATTAATGAAACATATACATTTGTGGGTGTTTATGAAGGGACGCAACATATATATATTTAAACAGTTTGAAATGCTGAATTATTTTTGTTTTTGCACTACTTGCGTTTTGGTGTTATGGATGCTATAGAACAGATATCATGTTGTTCTAGGTGGTATAGAACAGATATCATGTTGTTCTAGGTGGTATAGAACAGATATCATGTTGTTCTAGGTGGTATAGAACAGATATCATGTTGTTCTAGGTGGTATAGAACAGATATCATGTTGTTCTAGGTGGTATAGAACAGATATCATGTTGTTCTAGGTGGTATAGAACAGATATCATGTTGTTCTAGGTGGTATAGAACAGATATCATGTTGTTCTAGGTGGTATAGAACAGATATCATGTTGTTCTAGGTGGTATAGAACAGATATCATGTTGTTCTAGGTGGTATAGAACAGATATCATGTTGTTCTAGGTGGTATAGAACAGATATCATGTTGTTCTAGGTGGTATAGAACAGATATCATGTTGTTCTAGGTGGTATAGAACAGATATCATGTTGTTCTAGGTGGTATAGAACAGATATCATGTTGTTCTAGGTGCTATAGAACAGATATCATGTTGTTCTAGGTGGTATAGAACAGATATCATGTTGTTCTAGGTGGTATAGAACAGATATCATGTTGTTCTAGGTGCTATAGAACAGATATCATGTTGTTCTAGGTGGTATAGAACAGACTATTGCTGTGATGGGAGGTATATAACAGCCATTTTGCTGTATGATACAGAACACTCATCTTGCTGTTATGGATGCTATAGAACAGACCAATTGGTATAATGGATAGTATACTTTTTTATAGTAGTTTTAGTTAGTATACTTTTTTATATGACCAGAAAGAAAGTACAGACTATGACTGTGATTATCTAATGCCATTATTAAAAACATACAAAATTTAAATGATTGCTTCAGATTTAGAAAAATTGAGAAATGCCCAAAGACCTGATAACTGCAGTATTGAAAGCGACTGACAACTTTTGTAATAATTAGTAATTTTGGGATCAGCCAGTAATCGAACCAGGCAATGATAGTGAGGATAAGTCAATACCAGAATGTCCACCCTGTTCACACTGGCATGGTATGTTCAAATGTTCACTTGAACACTATATTATTTAATGAGAAACTGAAAGATTTAAGACCTATGGTTATAAATAGAAGCTGCCTCGTATGGGCCAACAGGCCTTCTGCAGTTGCCTTTGTTCTTATGTTCTTATAGTCCTTCTCTATAATCAAAGATATAAGTATTTCATTGAAACTGGTATATTGGTAGACAGCATGATAATTTATCCTAAATTTTCTTGTCTATATTAGATTTGTTTTGTAAGCTGCGTCTCTGATAAATTCATTCCTGTTCTGAGTAGCAGTAAACAATAGAACGCGGCATCTACAAATTTGTAAATTAATGCATGTATTATTATCTGATGTAACAGACTGTATCCTCATGTAATATATATATTTAAGTGTTCAAATCTACAAGACCTATTTGATGACAGTGAGTCACATTAGCGTGGTTGAAAATTACAGTCAACCCACACATCTGAAAATAAAGTGACGACGTTTCGGTCCATCCAAGATCATTATCAAGTCCTGTTAAGGAATGGTAGAGAAGGTCCAGTTATAAGGTAAGAATGTATGATCCTCGGTCCAGTGTGGCAGTGAATATAAGCAGCATCCTTGTTGCACTAAGACCTAATTGAATCGAATTAGGCAAAGTTGTATATTAATTTTGCCAATAAAGATGTTAATAATACGGATAGATATAGACCTTATCTATTGTAGTTATGGATGGTATTGACTTTTTATGTTTAAGAACGGAACAAAATTGAAGTTTAATGGTTATTTACGTACAAAGCTGACTTCTTCAGGTATAGAGCGATACACAAGTGACCTCTTGTGTCTATGAATGATGTAGAAGTGACCTCTTGTGTCTATGTATGATGTAGAAGTGACCTCTTGTGTCTATGTATGATGAAGAAGTGACCTCTTGTGTCTATGAATGATGTAGAAGTGACCTCTTGTGTCTATGTATGATGTAGAAGTGACCTCTTGTGTCTATGAATGATGTAGAAGTGACCTCTTGTGTCTATGTATGATGTAAAAGTGACCTCTTGTGTCTATGAATGATGTAGAAGTGACCTCTTGTGTCTATGAATGATGTAGAAGTGACCTCTTGTAGTTATTTTAAACGTTGAACTAGCCTCTTGTGCTTATGAAGCAGCACTGAATTGATCTCTTGTGTTAAATAATAATATAGAAAAGATGTCTATAGAGGTTATGTCGTGTATAAAACACACGAATCTCTGTTGGTTATGTATATAACAAAACTCATCAGTTATGAATGACCTCTGAATAGACATATTACTATTAAACATAACAGAACAGACAACCTATGGCTTTTCATGTTAGATAAGATGTTCCTTGTGTGGTTATTACAGAACAGACTCCTTGTTGTCAGAAATGATATAGAACCACTTTTGTTGTAGCCATTAACAGTATATTATAGACCTCTTATGGCTAAGGATGATAGATATCATACCATTTGGGTATATGTCGTGGCAATGAATTACACAATTATATATATATATATATATATATATATATATATATATATATATATATATATATATATATATATATATATATATATATATATATATATATATATATATATATATATATTCTTTCCCCTTCTTCCAGCTAGAGGTGGTACTCCCTTCCATATTTTATATATATATATATATATATATATATATATATATATATATATATATATATATATATATATATATATATATATATATATATATATATATATAGACCTTGGGACCAAAGAGCCAAACCTCAACCCCCGCAAGCACAACTAAGTAAGTACATATATATATGGTTCATAACAGATAACAAATGATTATTGTGGTAATTCTTTAGTGGCATTGATTGGAACAGAAAAAAACATTTTTTTTGGATTTGATCAGACCTCTCGTAGCATTCAGTAATGCAGAAGGC